>NC_068346.1:32948690-33248690 GCF_014633365.1 Diospyros lotus
GTGTTATCAAGAATATTCCTTCAAAAGCCCAAAAATTTGTAAAATTAGTTGGGATTCAAAACACACAAGAGGGATTTAATCCAAGTTTTATGGAACTGAAAATATTTAATGCTATTTAATTTTCATGGATTATTGTTTCCAATTGAAAAATAGTGTTCGGTTTTCACGAGTCAAAGCTCCAACCAAAATACTCATCTACTTATTTATGATCTAGAAATAGCACTACAAAAAAATTGGCATTTAGCGGTAGTTTTTTTTGCATTTAGTAGCGATTTTGAAAACCGCCGCTAAGTTAGCTGTCGTGGAGCATTTAGCGGCGATTTTCAGCAACCGCTGGAATAATCGCCGCTAATTATATTTTTTGCGGTGGTTTAAAAAATCGTCGCAAAATAAGTGATTTAACGACAATTTCTATAATATTTAGCGGCAGTTTTGAAACTGTCGCAAAAAATTTAAAAAATTTAAATTTTTAATTTTAATTTTGAATTATTTAATTTTTTGAATTTAGCGGAGTGGCGGTTTTTGAAAAACCGCTGCTAAATTTAATTTTTGGATGAATTTTTGCGGCGGTTTTTGAAAATCGCCGCTAAATTTAATTTTTTAGTGAATTTTGCGACGATTTTTGAAAATCGCCGCAAATATTATTTTATTTTTAATTTTGAATTATTTAATTTTTTGAATTTAGCGACGGTTTCTTAAAAATCGCAGCGAAATTGAATTTAATTATTTAATTATTTTTTAAATTTATTGACGATTTTTTGGAAACTGCTGTAAAATTAAATGTTTTACTGAATTTTGCGACGGTTTTATGAAACCGCCGCAAAAATCATATTTTGCGACAGTTTCGAAACCGTCATAAAAGACTATGTTTTGCGGCGGTTTTTAAAACCACCGCAAAAAATCAATTTTTTTGTAGTGTAGATTGTTATCGTCTTAGTTTAGTTTCTTCCTAAAAGAATTGTTTTCATGGAAATCAACTTTTTCTTTCTTGTTTGGAACAACTGAATAGGATGTATTGTTTCTTTAGAAATCCTGCAACCCGTGTTAGTAATTAGTATTTCATGAACTGAATTTCACTTGTACTTAAATCAATGAATGAATTATCTATGTGTTTATGTAGCTTAAGGTTATCCCATGGTTGTCTTCTTTTTCCTCTAGCAAAGTTAACATCTTTCTAATATTTAGCTAAACCAACTCACCAAGTATGATTGTGGATCGTACTGATCCATTGGACCTAGCCCACAACCTAGCACCAAGCCTAGCCCCATATTAGATCTCAGCCCAAGAAGCTCAGATAACCTTTCCATCCCAGCTAAGATCCTTGCGCCAGTAATAGATTCTACTGACTCTGAGCAACTCACACGTTGATCCTTGATTAGCTCTTAATCTCCATCAAATCCGACCTCTAGACTATACTATTCCATTGGGCTAGGGGCCCACAGCCTAACACCGAGCTTAACCCGAGATTAGATCTCAACCCAAGAAGCTCGAATAACCTTTCCATGCTAGTCGAGATTCTTATGCTAGTAATAGATCATATCAACTCCGAGCAACTCGCACGTTGATCCATCAGTTCTTAATCTCCATCAAATTTGAGATCCTCAAATATGGCCCCTATCACTACCGTGTATCTAGGCTTCCTATCTTCCCATGACGATCGGTGACACGTAAAGCACCCTCACCTCTGTATAAACCACCCTAATCACAGGCTAAGATATGTTCTTTCCAAGCCCTACCCATGCTCTGTTACTTTGAACCCTCACTGACTTGAGCATCAGAGTGCTTGTAGGTGCCAGTCACCCTCGCTGGATCGTAACACTCCACTGTCACAACAACTAATCTTATCAACCTCGTTGGGCTAGAGGGAACATTACGCGCTCACTGTCGGGCTGGGTAAAACTTACCTATCCCACAAGACGAATCCTTAGTCCTCTCTACAAACTATCCATGGTCAGAACCAAAAGCCACAATAACATGGCCCCAAACCAAGAGATTCTCAATACCATCGTCAACTATCAACCAAAAATTCAGTAACCATGGAGGCCCTCCTCCAAACCATTCGACAACTTCAAGATCAAGTTGTCGAGTTAACCCGTAACTAGCAGCATGACCAACGCAACGAGCGGGTTGAAAACGAAGTAGAAGTCAGCCATCACCAACAACTTCAGGCCATTCACACTCTCGCTCCTGCACCATCAACATCCTTGTACACTCCGGGTTATCCCTTCTCGGAGTTCATCATGTGCATCCCCCTGCCAGAGGGATTTTGCCTTCCTGGCACATTGGAGCTATATGATGGAAGAACACTTAACAATGTTTAACTCTTTGATGCTGTTAAGTAGGGGAACTGATCCGATTATGTGTCGAGCTTTCCCTAGCACATTGAAGAAGTTTTCCTTACTGTGGTTCTCCACTATGGAGCAAGCTCCATCCAAGACTTCTTCGAGCTTGCCACATGCTTTCTAGCCCACTTCTCCACCAGCTGAGCTCATCATAAAACCTCGGCTAGTCTCATCAACCTGAAGCAAGGAGAGAATGAGTCACTCCAAGCTTTCATGCACCGATTCAACTAGGAAGCCATCCAAACTAGGGATTTTAATTCATCTGTCTCACTGCACGCCATCATGGTGAGGCTCAAGCTCGGGCCCTTCGCCGACTCTCTGGCTCGAAAGCCTCCCTCTGATCTTGACGAACTTCGAGTGCGAGCAATTGATTATATAAATGTGGAAGAAGTGTCAATTGTTAGATGTAGTAGCTCTTAGCCATAAGTTTAGCCACAACCGAACTAACTGTTAGGCCCATCCATCGAGCATCACTACTACCTAGAGAAAGAGCTCAATCGTAGAAGAGAGAACAGGGACCAAGCTAAGGGGTGAAGAGAGCTAGCCAGGGAACCCCAACCACCCCGATTGCACTACGACACTTATACCCCACTGACGACAAGGAGATATCAGATCTTCCAAAAGGTATACAATTCAAGGATAATTCCATTCCTCGAGGTTAAAGCTCGGCCTAACCCTGGCCCAAATGTGGACACCAACAAGCCCTATGATTACCATCGTATGTTCGACCACACGATTGAAAAATGTACCTCCCTCAAGGACCAAATTAAAAAGTTGGTCAGAAAAGGCCAACTCCGTGGGTATGTTTATAGGAGGCAAAGTTAGAGCAGAGAGCTGCGTGATGATCGATGCCGGAAAAGAAGCCGTAGCCCACAAAGAAGACCTAGGGCTGAAGGAGGTCAGGATGCCAGGGTGGCCCCCTGAATCAAATATGGGGAGTCATTTATATAATTTATGGGGGCTTCATGAGCAGAAGAGATTCTATCTTGGTAAAAAGGTGTCACTTGAGGGCGATGATAACCGTTAAAAGTGCTAAACACTGGCCAAGAAAAATGGCCCAACACTCAGTAATCTCTTTCACCGATGAAGACTATGCAGGGATTGACCGAAACTTAGGTGATCCCATGGTGATATCCATAGTCACGACTAACTTCGTCATTAAGAAGGTCCCAGTAGACCAGGAGAGCTCAATCGACTTACTATACTTATCAACTTTAAAGAAGTTGGGGATACCTAAAAGGGATTTGAGGCCATTTAATGGAATCTTGGTCAGTTTCTTAGGGGAGCAGGTGAACGTAAAGGGGTACATAGAGTTGCTAACGACGTTCGGGTCAGCACCATTACTTAAGATAATCAACATCAAGTACTTGGTGGTTGATTTCCAGACGCCTTACAACGCCCTACTAGGTCCTCTGTCCTTTAATTCTTTGGGCACAGTCGTTCCCACTCTACATTTGGCGATGAAATTCCCGATCTCGGCCATTACAGTCGGAGTGGTCCACATTGACTAAAAGGAGGCCCGACAATGCTACAATGACAGCTTGAAAGTCGTTCCCACTCTGCATGTGGTAACTAGATTGCTACCACCAATACCCGAGCTGCAAATCATAGAGTGAACATAGCCAAGTTAGATCCGCGAAGCAAATTCTAAAATAGCCGACCATAAGCCACGGAGCTACTTCCCGTGGGCTTGGGGGCCCGCCTAGAGCAAATAACCAAGCTCAGCACTACGTTTCCTCATGACCTCAAAGAGTAGTTAATCACGTTGCTGTAACAAAACACTGAACGTTTGGACGTCTACAGACATGTAAAGCATTGACCCATCCTTCATCTGCCACAAGTTGGCCATAGACTCCAATGCACAACTAGTCAGGCAAAGAAAAAGGAAATTGAGTGAAGAAAGGCAGCAAGAAGTAGTTGAGAAGACATCTAAACTCCTCCAAGCTAGATTCATAAGGGAAGTGCACTATACCACCTGACTGTCAAACGTTGTGATGGTAAAGAAATCCTCAAGGAAATGGAGAATGTGTGTAGATTTCATCGACCTCAACAAGGCATGTCCAAAGGATTCTTACCCTTTACCAAATATCGACTGGCTTGTGGATGGAGCCTCGGGGTATCAAATGTCTCAGCTTTATGGATGCCTAATCGGGGTACAATCAAATCCGAATGCATTTGAATGACGAAGAAAATATGGCTTTTATCACCAAGGACACGAATTTCTGCTACAAGGTCATGCTGTTTGGATTAAAGAATGTTGGGGCTACATACTAGCGGCTGATGAACAAAGTATTTGTTGGTTAAATAGGACTCAAGATTGAAGTATATGTTAACGATATGGTGACCAAGATGTTAGAAAATGGAGATCATTGCTCAGATCTAACCAAGATCTTCGAGAAAATCCAACGACACAACATGAGACTAAATCCAAAAAAGTGTGTTTTTGGTGTGCAGGCCAAAAAGTTCCTCGAATTCATGCCCACCAATCAGGGAATAAAAGCTAACCCCAACAAATGCCAAGCCATCCTCGAAATGTGTAGCCCCAGCAATGTGGAAGAAGTCCAATAGCTAACAGGCCATATTGTTGCCCTCTCCCGCTTCCTTTTGTAGTCAGCAGACCGAGCTCAACTATTTTTCCAGTGTTTAAAAAAGCTAGCAGACTTCCAATGGACGAAACAGTATGAGGCCGCTTTCCAAAAGTTGAAACACTTTTTAACCACCCCTCTCTAGACCGGAGCCTAGCGAAGAGCTTCTGCTCTATCTCTCTATCTTCGAATGTCCCCTCAGCTCGGTGTTAGTAAGGAAAGATGGAAAAGTAAAATGACTAATCTATTTTGTCAGCAAAGTTTTGAAGGGGCCTGAAATTTGATATCAAAAGATAGAGAAGCTAGCCTTAGCCTTGGTTATAACAGCCTAAAAGCTCAGGCCTTATTTCTAGAGTCACCAAATCACAGTGCTAACCAATCAACCAATAGGTAGGAGCTCCAAAAGCCCAAGCTTTCAGGAAGAATGATTGCATGGTCGGTAGAACTTTTTGAGTTTGGCATACATTACCACTCCCGTAAACACATTAAACCCTAAGTACTATCCAACTTCTATATTGAATTATCTTCACCTACCCTAAGTTCTGATAGTAATCCTTGGGTTTTGTTGGTTGATAGAGCTTCAAACATTAAAAGAAGCGGGGTAGGAATAATCTTGGAAGTATCAAATGGGCTTTTGATCGAATAGTCCCTTCGCTTCAACTTCAGGGCGAGCAATAACCAAGCCGAGTATGAAGCCCTCATCGTTGGGTTAGGCTTAGCTAAGGAAGTTGGGGCCACTAGGCTAATCACAAGGACTAATTCACAGTTGGTGGCTAATCAAGTTAAAGGTTAATTCTAGACAAAAGATCTCCAGCTCGACAAGGTCAGGATCCTATCCAAAGCCTTTGAATCTTTCGAGTTTGAATACGTACCATGGGAGCAAAACTCAAGAGCCAACATGCTCTCAAAGCTTGCTAGCACCAAAGATCCAGGAGATAACTGGTCGGTCATATAGGAAACTTTGAACTCACTAACTGTTAACTTAGAAGTACATGTCGTGGAGACAAACCCCGACTTTTGGGGAATCCCATTATTTGGTTCTTGAAGGAAGGAGTGCTACCCGATGACCTGGAGGAGGCCAAGAAGTTAAAGAGGACTGCCAGCCTTTACACCATGATCAGAGATCAGCTGTACAAAAGAAGCTTTACCATGCCCCTTCTCAAATGCATGGATGGGGGGCAAGCTGCTTACCTTATGGCCAAAGTCCATGAGGGGGTTTGCAAAAGCCACATTGGAGGCCGATCCCTAGCAGCAAAAATACTGAGGGTCGGGTACTATTAGCTGACCATGGGGAATGAATGCCTGGAATATGTAAAAAGATGCGATAAGTGCTAGAAGTGTGCAAATGCCCATCACTCCCCACCGAAAGAACTACACACCCTCAACGTATCTTAGCCCTTCTACAAATGGGAAATTGACTTGCTCAAACCCTTCCTGCTGGCCCCCGGCGAACTTAAGTTCATTATGGTGGCCATCAATTACTTCACTAAGTGGATCGAGGCTGAGCCCCTAGCAACAATTACGGCAGAGGATGTCAAAAAATTCATCTAGAAGAATGTTATTTGTAGATACGGCTAACCCAGGTTAATCATTTCTAACAATGACACTCAATTCACTAACACAAAATTTTGAGAATTTTGTAACGAGCTCGGTATTCATCAGTTCTTCACATTAGTCGAGCATCCCCAGATAAACGGGTAGGCCGAGCTGCCAACAAGCTCATCCTCACTGGGCTCGGGGAGCAGTTGGATTAGGAAAAGTTTTAGGGAATGAGACTTAGTCCTGAGGAAGGCAGAGATCGCGAGACAGCAACCTGGAGAAGGAAAACTCAATGCCAACTGGGAAGGCCCTTACCGAGTTACTCGCAACCTTGGCAATGGAGCTTACCACCTCACTGAACTCTCAGGACAACTTCTGTCGAGATCATGGAACGTGGCCAGCCTATGAAAATACTACAGCTAAGTAACAGCCTCATGATCACCCCTGTGAATTGTTTACGGTTTAAAATTAATTTATGTTGTAGTCTGGCTTTATGTTTCTTATATAGATCCAATCTATTCTTTTGTAATGCAGTTGTTGTTTTAGTTTTGTTATTGGACATGTTACCCAGTTCTACGCCAAAGGCCTCTTGTTAATAGATTCAAATGTTCTGTTACATTACATGTTACTCAATTCAACGCTAAGGTCTTTTTATCAATAAAGTCAGATGTTTTTTTACATGGGATGTTGTTCGATTTTACGCCGAGGGTCACTTTTCAAGAAGATTAGATGTTATACTTTTCATAATTTCACACCAAGTTTCACTTATTAATAAAGTAAGATGTTATTCGATTCTACACTAAGCTTCTCTTATCAATGAAAATGGATGCTTAGAGGATCAGTTTTGTTACACTACCAAGTCGTACCCTACCCAGTCAAGCTCGGTTAGTCTGCCCACCTGCGCCAAGTCCAGACCTGGCGGCGCGACCCTCAAGTCATCCCGATTTCCTAAGCTGAGCCTTTCCCAATCAGGCTCAGTCAGTTCACCCACCTGCGCCCGGGCCAGACCTGGCAGGCGGACCTCATGTCATCCCGGTTTCCTATGCCGAGCCCTGCCTAGTCAGGCTCGACAAATCCTCCCACCTGCCCCTGGGCCAAACCTGACGGGCAAACCTCAGGTCATCCTAGTTTCCTAAGTTGAGCCCTACCCAGTCAGGCTCAATCAACCTGTGCTTGAGCTAAACTCGACAGGCGGACCTCAGGTCATCACGGCCTCAATCGCCTAACAAACACTTACCTGACCTAACCTTGGAAGCAAAAAGAAGCAACAATAAATAGATTGCACATAATCAAATCATCATGCAAAATCAATCGGGGCTCAACACTTACACATAACAATGCAAAAAATTAAGGAAAGACCATTACATTTCCCGACTTAGCCTTGGAAGAAAACATAAAGCAATAAAGCTGAAGATCAATGAACAAACAAAGCAGAGAATCAATAAAATATTCTTTATTGATTGAAGTCAAGATTACAAAAGGGTGCCAACCTATACTCAAATTTACAAAATAAATAGAAGACAGGAGTTAGGGTCTAGTAGGACCGGGGCTAGGCTCGACAATCACTCCAGAAGTGAACTCAAAGGTCGCCACGAGCTCACCAAGCTGATCGGTGTCTTCCATAGGTCGGTCCCCTCGACCCCTAACACCTCTGCTGAAGCTCCAACCTAGCAAACTGGATCTGCCAAAGGCAAATCCACAAGTTAACCGACCACCACTTCTTTAAAAGAGCCACAGGCCGAGAACTTAGCCTCAGGGAAAAGCACCTGAGCTTGAGAAAAGGCCTTCGCAAAGCCCTCTGGGAATTAGTCAACGGTCTTATCTTTTAAGCTCTCAACCTCAATTCGCGTCGTAGCTACCTGAGTCCTCAGCTCGGTAACCTCGAGCTTCGTTTGGTCAGTTTAGAGGATAACGATGGCAAGGTCGGCTGTCAGCTTTGCTACCCTCTTGACCCCTTCCTGGGCAAAGGCATTGGCAGCTTGGGCTTCCCCCTTTAACACTGCTAGTTCCTCTGAACTACACTCCCATTGCTGTTGGTACTTCTTGGAGCAATTGCCAGCCTGGACAGTCACTTCCTCGGCCTCCGTAATCTGCTTTTGCAACTCATTCATCTTGGCGACCACCTTTTCCCTCACCCATTCCACCATCTCCTCACTAGCTTAACTAAGTCACTTCAACTAGCCTGAACTCCAATTCTAGTGTCTAGTAAGCATTGGCGAGATGAAGAGTTTGCATCTTAGACTAGCAGCACAGCCCCATGACTTCAAGGTCCAACTCCCTCTTTCGATTGGACTGGAGGTAGAGGCACTTCTCGATAAAGGCCCCGGGACAGAACTCTTTACTTTAAAGGCTCATCAGATTGGGCTCGTTATCATCACAACCCCACAAGCTCAGCCTCGACAAGCCCGGACCAGAGCCCGAGGACTGGTTGATAGCCAAGCTTGAAGTCCTAAAGGGCCCAACTTCCTCCTCTCGAGCAGTCCTTAGTCTTTTCAATTGCAGGAAGGCTTCCTTGACGTCAACCTATTCTTTGGGTCGTCAAGAATTCCCATCTTTTGAAGAAACATATTGAGAAGATGGAGAAGTCGGCGTGGGACCCTTGGGCACGATGGGGGCTTTGGATGCTCGGGAACTCTTCTCTAGAATAGGGGCTTTCTCAGCTACCCTACAAGCTAACCATGAGTTTGGCTCGGCCCCCGGTGAAACGCATGTTACCTTATCTTCTCGACAGTCATTTTGGGGGCCATCTCACCTGAAATAGAGGATAAACAAGGTTAGCAATAACAAACAAAGTAAGCGGCAAGAATTAGCCCGAAAGGGAAGGCACAACAAAATCGACCCATATAGGCGACCGGACTCTCAGGGTCATTCTCGAGTTTGACAAGAACCGAGCTCTCTAACACCGAGCAATCCAAAAGAAGATCCACCATTAGTTGGTCCTCCAAACTCAAACTCTGGTATTCCACCCCCATGATGGAGCTCGGCTCCTTGCTCCAACACAAAGGGAACTTAGTGGCCGCTTGATCATCCAAAAAGAAGGCGAGCACATCTTGTCGAGAGGCTACTTTAAAGTAATCAACCTTGAAGTTCTTGTATGAGTTGTCAATGGCCTTTAGCAGCTTCCTTCTTGGAAGCCCATTCAAAGAAACCTATCTACCCTTGCTGACACCCTTCAATTAGAAGAAGGAAAAGAAGACTCTCATGCTCGCTTCATGACCTAGGAAGGTGGACAACACTTCGAAGGCTCTCACAAATGCCTAGTTGTTTAGGTGCAGTTGGGTCAGGGCAACATTCAACATCGTCAACACCGAGCTTTGGAACTCGATGAACGGAAGTCGAAGATGAAGACATGTAAAGAACGTCTCATACATAAAGATCGACCTCGAGTTCACGGCCATGAAAACCAGTTCCTTTTCCACACAGGGTCAACACTCAAATAAACCCTTGTCTTCTTCAATCACTGACAAGTGGATCCACGACCTCAGAACAATAACACTATCCGAGGAGTTGTATGGGGAAGCAAACTTGGACATGTCCTCACTCACCTAGCTATAGTCACCACTTGCGCCAAAAAGTGGGTTTGAAGATGACTTAGCCATGGAAGAAGAACTTATACTATCCCTAGGGAAACCAAACAAAATAGAGCCATCAGAAGTCGTTCCCCTTTTTCCTACTTCGATCTATATTTTAACTACCTTAGTCAACACACCAAATCACTCCCCTGTGCTCAACCAACAAAGCCCAACAACCAAGCGTTGGATTCCTTGCCAGGAGCTCTCTTCTTATGACGGTCACGGAATCGCTTCCCTCCCCAGATTCACTCATCGGACTCGTCACAACCCTCGATAAACAAGCCAAAAATAGTAAAATAAAATGGAGGGTTGAAAAATCAAAAGAGTAGGTTGTGTAAAGTTACCTATGTAAACGAGCGAGTTTGTAGAAGAAAGCAAGAGGGAGCTTGAAGGCAAGAAGAATGCGAGAACTCTAAGGAAACTAGGATTCAGAAATCGGTCGCAGGAAAATAGGTTATAGATGCCCTTATATAGATATCGCACAATGCATCAAATGGTTGGAGATCAAATGTCACCAAACACCCACAGAGATCATGCCACCTGTCATGCGCATTAAAAGCCTTGGGTTAAAAGGTCAAAACAACTCCCTATCCACCCACTACGTCACATCTCCCAAAGCAGACGCCAAAAGTTTGAAATCGCATGCGTTTCTTGTCATAACCTCGAAAAACACCCTGACAACACCAAGCTCGGCAACACCAAGTTTGGTCTTAGTAAGCTCAATCCTTGGCCAACGCAAACTAGAATGTGACCATCACCTCGGCTATGTTCCTAGCTCGAATGCTCGCTCATGCGAACATCCAACCTGGGAGGGCTCTAGACCGTACTAACCCATTGAGCCAAGGGCCCACAACCTAGCACCGAGCCTGGCCCTAGATTAGAACTCAGCCCAAGAAGCTCAAATAACCTTTCCATCCCAGCTGAGATCCTTGTGCCAGTAATAGATCTTATCGACTCTGAGCAACTCGCACGCTGATCCTTGATCATCTCTTAATCTCCATCAAATCCAAGATCCTCGAATATGGCCCTTATCACTATCGTGTATCTCGACTTCCTATCCTCCCATGATAGTCGGTGACATGCAAGGCACTCTATATAAGCCAGCCTGATCACATGCCAATGTATGTTCTTTCCAAGCCCTACCCATACTCTATTACTTTGAACCCTCATTGACTTGAGCATTAAAGTACTTGCAGGTGCCAGCCACCTCACCGAATCACGACACTCCGTCTTCGCAACAGCCAATCTTACCAACCCTGTTGGGTCGGAAGGAAAAATCTATTAGACTAATGTGTAAATTATATGCTACCTATAATTTATACTAATGGGTCAAAAGGAACCCTGTTGGGTTGGAATTTGATTTATTAAACTCACTTTTGTGTTTTACTATAACTTTGTCACATTCAAATTCTATTTTGTAATAATATGTGGATAGTTTAAATTTTAAAGTTTTGTACCCCATATTAACAAATTATGACAGACTATTAGGATTTTTTTTTTCTCCCTATTTTCTCTATATTTTGATATATGATGGTAGCAAGGATTTATTAGTTTTGGAGAAAAATATGATACGAATGCATGATAGATAATAATCGCTAGATTTATTTTTTTTTATTGATTATTTGCTATTTATTATGTGCAAGACAAATTATGTATTGGATATATTAAAATTTATGTGAAAATTCTATTGAATTTTTGTCAGATTGATTGTTCCTATGAACATTGGTAATGGAACCAACATCTCCTTTTGCACACAAACATCACCATCCTTTCAAAGTTAAATAATTGAGGAGGTTAGTAAAATAAGAGAAAAAACAACAAATGAAAGTCATCCAATTGCACCAGGTAAAGCAACAAAAGTAATCAATCAAACAATTTATCTAAAACTTTACGCTTATAAATAAGTAAGAAAATACATATTTTAACAACAACAACAACAAAAATATGGCCATTGACAATAATATCTTATTCAAATATTTGGATATTAGGTTAACAATTTGAAGTCCTAGAATTAGGTTTCTAGGAAATATTCTTTATTTCAAAATGAATTTAAGGTATTAATATATACTATGTGACTTGCAGCTGAGCTTAGACCAAAATTTCAAGTTAAAACAAGGGTTATCCTATAGAATTGAGCTAAAATCCTTGGTGATTAAGCATAATTTAGATGACAGAGACAAACTAAGTTAACCACAAATTGCTTAGAGAGGCCAACTTATTTGTGGCAACTAAGTCTTATTCTACCTCTTAACTCCCATCTCTTTTCATTGAACATATCCAGCTTGCTACAACATACGCCTAGCCTTTTTTCCTCCTCTCAATTGTTTAACAAAAATGATTCTAACAGCTAAGTCTATTCCTAATTTTGCACCACTTGAATTGATTATCTAATATTATTTATGTAACTTAGCAAAGAATGGACAAATACTTTTAGGTAAACCATAAACTTAGTTTGTTTCTAACTGTTATGTACCTAGGATTTACCTAGGGTTTTAATAGGAAGATGGAAGAATATGAGGGAAATAGAACATGAAGTAAAGGGGAAAATTAGAAAGAAATGAGGGAGATATAAGAAAAATAGGGGAAGATATTCAAATAAAACAACAAAAAAGGGAGAGATTACAGATAAATCAAAGGGAGATTGAGTGAAAATTGAGAGAGAAGAATAAGAAATTTTGTTTATCATTCAACAACATATCCTCCAAATAGTATTCAGTAGCTTTATATAGCTACTCTACAAAAAATAACAAACTAATTGAAAAGATACAACTAGAGAAAAATACAAATAAAATAGACTAATTATTGTTTTAGCCCTAGGAAACCCTAGGGTCTTGACATTTTCCCCTGTCTTAAAACGTTTATTGTCCTCAAGAAATGCCCAAAATCTCATAGAAAAAAAAAATTGCTCAAGTGAATTAAATAACATTGTTGCATGCAGTTTAATTTAACTCCACAGCTTCTAATATGTTTTTTCCTTCTCTTTCATAGCTTGTCTAGAGAATTATTGAAAAACCTCTATAAGTATAACAAATTCTAAATAGCTCTCATGTACTCATCAATTGGAACAAAACCAGAATCAATCACTCTCTATTTGTTACAATTAGTAGTTTAAACCTGCAAACTGCTATTCATACAAATTTTGCTCATCATCGCTCTTTCAATGTTGGTTGTTTTGAGTCTAAAGGATTGACTAACTATGACCATGACTTCTTTTAATATCGAGTCCATTCCCCACAAGATTCAAATCCTAGACACTAGCCAATCCTTCAATCAATGGACTAGTCACCAAGGGTAACGTGATGGTCTTGGCTTTCTTTGTCACTTCATAAAATACTTTTTCATTTGCCTCATGTAACCTCTTAGCACGCATATCAAGAGTTATTATTTCTTCTTCTAATTTTCCAATCACTAAAGTAGAATTCACCTTAACACTGCTAACACTACAAAAAATTCAGCATTTAGTGATAAAAAATTCCGTCGCTAAATGTTAAATTTTCTAAATCTGTCACTAAATAATTTAGCGACGGATTAAATTTACAGTGACAGAAGCATTTCTGTCGCTAAATCAAAGCCTCCCTCTGCATGCACCGCGTGGTCCCGCCTCTGTTCGCCACATGGTAGCGCTAGAATAATAATCCCAAGCGTTGCACCTTGGAATCGAACCACCAACCTCCAATGACCAAGCACCTATATGCGCGCGCGAGCCAGCCGATCTAGAAGCCTCCTTGATTATTAATGTGCATAAAATATATTTATAGTATTTTCTTTCAAATTTTCCAGAATTATATTTACACTCCAAAATTTTCCAAACTTATTTAATGAATATTAATTTTAATATTAATGTTAGTAGAGGGAAATGAATATTAATATTAATTTTAATATTTATTAATTTTATTTCGTTACTAATACAAATAGAAGTTTATAAATTATTATATTAGCAGCAAAAAATTATGTTCTTATTTTGATTTTAATTTGTAATTTCATATTTTATTAATTTTGTAACTTAACGACGAAATTTTTCGTCACTAATTTTGGATTTAATTGATTAATTCTAAATTCTACATTTAACTATGAAAAATTTTGTTATCAAACCAAATTTTAAATTTAATTTAAATATTTTATGAATTTCCCATTAAATTTTTATAAATATTTTGTTAAATGTTATTTACAGTAACATTACTAAGTTTCTGTATAAATTCTTGAATTATGTTTGAAGAAACAAACATAGAATTTGTGTACGGGCTCCGATTTTAGCCCATAATATATACTTTTAGGGTAGCTCGACAAGACAGTTGCAACTAGCAGCTTTACTGCTACTAACTATATTTTTTCTCCATTTAAATTTTTATTTTATGTTTAAATATAATTTTTAATTATTTTTGAGTCTTTTATTTTGAGTCGGCCCTTTAATGTAAGGGCCCGATCTGTCAGCAGCCTGCATCCCGTTAAGGTTATTATTTAAATACTTTTCTATCATTGTCGAGTTTTGAATTTTCTTTTGATTGGTTACTGTAGCCCGTGGGCTTTCTTGGTTAGGTTGGTTAAATTGAGTCAAAAATATAAATTTAGTTGCTAAAATGTAAAATTAAAGTATGAATTTCACATTAAATATAAACTCAATTTAATTTTAAAAAAAATAATTTTTTAAGTGTGAAATTATTTTTTCTTAATTTAAACTTTTGATTTTTAATTTTTTTTTTTTTTTTGTTTTTAGCAACAAATCTATTTCGTCGCTAAAGTTTTAAATTTTTTATTTAAATTTTTTTAATTTAAATTTTTTTATTTTTAGCGACAAATATGTTCTGTAGCTAAATATTAAATTTTTAATTTAATTTTTCTTCTAACCACGAATTTGTGCCGTCGTTAAAGTTTTAAATTTTTAATTGAATTTTTTTTATTTTTTAGAGATGGATTTTATTTCTTAGCTAAAGTTTGAATTTTTAATTTTTTCTTTTCTTTTTTTAGACGAATTTGTTTTGTTCCTAAATTTTGAATTTTGAATTTAATTTTTTTCTTTTTTAGCGACGAATTTGTGCTGTTGCTAAAGTTTTAAATTTTTAATTTATTGTTTTCTTTTTTAATGACAAATTTTGTTCTATCGCTAAAGTTTGAATTTTTTTTTTTCTTTTTTAGCGACGGATTTGTTCCGTCGCTAAAGTTTTAATTTTTAATTTAATTTTTTTTATTTTTTAGTGACAAATTTGTTTTGTCACTAAAGTTTAAATTTTTAATTTAATTTTTTTTATTTTTTAGCTATGGATTTGTTTTGTCACTAAATTTTTAAATTTATTAAAAATTATTTAATGACGGGGTTTTCATCGCTAAATTAAAAAAATATTTAAAAATATTAGCAACCAAATATTCATCGCTAATTAGTGATAGAATAATTTCGTCACTAAATTCTATTGTTAAAAATTGTTTTTCTTGTAGTGTAATTTTAGAAATTCATAAAGCCTGTAATATTCGATTGTGAAAAACTATATCAAATTCAAAACCTAAAGATCCAGATGTGTTTATCGCTTGTTCTGGACTTCCAAGAATATCATCTAGAACATTCTCATCAAAAACTTCCTTTTCAAAGGAATCAGGTTGTTCATTTGAATCTTCTTTCGTCCAAATACATTGGATCAAACCTCTTGGACTACTATTGTTGTTGTCAACACTGTTGTTATAGTCATCCTCCTTGTCAATATTGCCTAAATTAGAATACATCTTCTACTCAAAATCGGAAGTAAGCAGTGAATCAATTTTACACAATCTTTACTATTTCTTAGACTACTCCATTTTAATGAACTCCTAAGGCTGTAATGCTTCATTAACAACGTCTTTCTTATTATTATTTTCTTCTTTAGATATTCCAACATCTTTTTTCATAAGAACAATTTCATCTCTCTGAGTTGAACTTTGAGATTTGACAATGGAGTTCTGATTCCATGGATGAGTAAGGTATGGGTCCCTGACTAAAATAGGATCAAGCCCATTTCTTTAAGAAGAGTAAGGATTTCCACCAATCATAGGATCTGGTTGCTTCCTTATAATATTTGGATTAGAATATTCTCTAGAAATAAAACAAACAGATAGTCTAACTTGATTTTGTCTAGTGATCATTATCATGAAATTCGACATCTGTTTGTGAAGTTACTTGCCTACCTTATTGAGTAAACCTCTTACTTTCGCACAAAGTTGGCTGCCCATCTAATCGATCACATTATCAAGCTTCATCTCCAATGTTGTCTCTAATCAAGTCTAGATCTAAGGCCAAGGCTCACAACTTTGAACAATCTCCTGAAAATCGATTGATTCTAAAATAGGCGCTACTATTTTCCTATTCTGCCTAAATCGTTGCTTCAAATTTAGTAAGCCTAATCTACTGCACAACTATAATACCCCCCAAACCTAATCGAGTTTGTTCTAACTTCAAGTTCGCCTACTACCAGTGTCCAAATTCATCAAAATTTCTCTGCCTTAATTATGATTCAGTAGTTGAAAATCGTTGCCTTCCTAATTTTGACTTCTTGAGAGTTCAATTGGCTCTCGTTGCAACTTTATGTGAATCACCGACTCTTAGTTTCACTAAATTGCCTTTATCATATGTAGCGACCTATTAGTGTAGTAGCCCTAATGCTAGATTTAGATGACATCTAGTGGGTTTGTAATAAATACAATTGTTGTATCTTTGTATATATGAATGAGTCCCTACATCTCTTGTTTGAGAGTTTTATTCTTAAGTGTTAAGAGTATGTGATGAGATTCTCTGGTGACCGGATTTCTTAAATGATTCATGGACCTTAGATTAATCAGATGGGGACTCTAATTAGTCGAGTATGGACTAACACAAAGTTTACTACCTTGATCAGTATAAGTTACTGATCGTAAGGGTGGCGAGTCACATGCCATATGACATAGGAATGTCTCTAGTAAACTCATGGGTGGTTGTTGGAGAACAACGCACTGAATGTGACACTGATGACTGACCATATGGCATTATGGATAATAGTCATGTTATCTAGTTGCGACATTGTAGCTAATCCTTAGACTTGAACTAACACGATTATTTTGTGTATTGGCATGCGGGATTTGCTAATTGACTGAACCATCCAATTGTGAGATGAAGAAGTTCATCTATGTGGTTTCGTATTGCTAGTATATGGAGGCAGGTGTTCAGGGAAATAATTTGTCAACTCGTCATCATTGATGAGATGACCGTCCTATGTGATTTATTGTTAATCAAGGTGTTTGTAGTAAATTAACACAACTCATGCATAGTGTAGTTCCTTGTAGTTGAAACAAATTTTGCCAAAATGCACTTACAAACACCTTATCACAGTCGCTAACTATTGATATGGCACCCCATGGAAATATACCACTTGATTAACAAATGCTTTTTTCACTGAGAGTGTTGTATAGGGATGTCTGAGTGGGACAAAATGGGCATATTTCCTCAAACGATCCACCACAACCATAATGACGTTGTAGCCTTGCGAAGAAGGTAAGCCTTAGATGAAATCCATGGAAACTTCACCCGAAATCTTTTTTGGAAGTGACAAAGGCTGAAGTAACCCTGCTGGTCATGTAACATCCGGAATTTTGGGAGATAAATGATAGTTATTAATTCTAACATTTTAGAGTGATTGGTGATTTATGGAATATTTGTGACCTAAAAACATTTAAAAGAGGATATTAAATTTATTGTATTTCTAAATGAGAAAGTGATCGAAAGTTTATAAAATTTCTAGGACTTAGATTATTAAGTGATTAAGAAAAATATATATATATTATAACAATTAATATGTTTATATATAATATAAAATAATTAAATAATTAAATAAAGGAAGTGTTCGTAATTTGGAGCAAGTTGCTGTGCGTGAATTGATAAGTGAAATACATATATATATAATATTAACATATACTATATTAATGGCATAATACTTGATATTGGCATGTTAATATAAGGGCAAGGTGCAGCCACGCGTCCAACTCAATTTCCAACTCATTTGAAATTAAGCATGGCTAGCCTAGGGATGTGTGAGTAGCTTGGCTACCAAGGTTTGCTTGCCAATTTAAAGGCCATTTTGGCCGGAGCGCTCGCGTGAAGCAGAGAAGAAAAGAGAGGAAGGAGGAGAAGAAATTGGAGAAAGAAGAGGCGTGGCCAACAGCTTATGGACGAAAGGAAAATGGAAGAAATTAATAAGATTTTAGAGATTATTTGGTGTTTAAAATATTCAGGTAAGTGGGTAAAATTAGTATAAGTATTATATATCTAAATTATAAATTTTATACGATTAGATTATACAGTTTACGTGGTTGGAATTAACTTATTTAAGTTCCCGTTGTATTAATTGTTAGGAAACATTTTATTTCGCATTGGGAGCACAAGAGAGACTGAAATCATCCGTTTCAGGCAAGCTCCTAACCCTCTCCTCCTATTCTTTATTTCCCGTGAAAGTCTCCGTGATTTTTCATATTTTAAACCCTCCATCACCGTAACTCGGTTCCACGCACTAATAATAATAATCCACGTGGCAGCCACCCTACGAATTTTATTTATTTAATGAGGTTATTGTTAATGGAAAGAGTTAAACAGTGATGTTTTGGTGTCTTTCATTACGTCCGTCACGGGACCTTGTATCGCTCCGCTTCCCTTGGGAATGATGCCGAACCCATTAGGGATAGGTTCTTAGAAGAGTTGATTATGGTTTAATAGGGTTATGTTAATAATTTGTTATGAATGTGGAGATGGTTTTCTGTGTATGAGAAGAGACGAGAACATGAATGACGTAATGGTGTCTATGTTGTTATGGATAAAGTGAGCAAAATGATGAGTTTAAGTGACTAAGTTTAATGTTGTCTATGTGTGTCTTAAGGGTATGGGGTACAAAGCCACTGACTGTCGATCATTGGTCATGGTAGTGGATGGCTGGATGTATGGGCGCCAGTCATCGACTGTTATGATAAGCGCTAGACGGGCCAGAAGAGCTGGTACTACCAGATTTCCGCCCTAGCTTGTGCATATCATGATGTGTATGCTGCATAGGACTTGGGTTGCATTCACTTGGGGACATGCTTTGTGTGTGACAGGATGTGTGAGCATTTGCATGACCCAGTCAGTCCAAGAGCCAACTTGGGTTCCCTAGGTGAGCCGGTATATTTAGAGCATATTGCATGTGTGTATTCTTATGTGGGCGTAGCATAGCCTGATGCTTGGTTTATGGGGGCTTTGTCATCACGTTTATGCTGCAATAGCCGCTGCATTACCTAATTGTTGCATTGCATGGTGAGAATGTGTGATTATAGGTGATTAGTAGGGGTGGTAGGTGTGGCTCACGATAAGACCTTGGGGTGAGACCCACGGCGGCGTGGTCCACAACGTGGCCGCGGTAAGACCTTGAGGTGAGACCCACGGCGGTGTGGTCCATGATAAGATCCTGAGGTGAGACCCATGACAACATAAAGACCTTGGGGTGAGACCCATGGCAACAGATTATGATGTGAGCGACAGGAATGGACATGTAAAGGAAATGGTATGGAGGTAGCTTATAAAAGACTACCAACAGGTTTGTATGTTGGACTTGGGTGTCAATGTGTGTTTTATGTGGCCCCAAGGACCGTTTATGTGAGATTTATTATATGTTTGTGCATCTAAAAATAAGACAGGTATTGGGCATGGCATGACATGGCGTTGCATTGGCATGAACTGCATGGGGTGTCATGGGAATAGTCCTATCTGTACCCTTCAGCCTTTCTTTTTAAAGCTTGCTGAGTCTCGTGACTCATGTTTACTTTACATCATTCCAGGTAAGAGAAACGTCTGAGATGGCAGGTACATTCAGCGGAGTTGGGTGCAGATAGCTGAGTCATGATAGCAAGTGCAGAGCTCTCCCGAAACTAAATCCTGGGTGTCATTGTGTAATGTCTTATAATTGTGAGTTAGATAAATGTTATGTAAGCCAAATGGGCACACAGTGATCAGCTATGTAATGACGATTATGAGAAGGTATAAAAAAAAAGATTATGATTTAAATAAAGGTTGTTTGTGAGTTGTAGTTGTGTTATTATTCGATATCATTTTAGTAATGACCCTCTCAAGGATCCTCTATGCGCGTAGAGGCTCTGGGAGGCGGGCCGTTACAAGTCACAAATATCTCGTCTTGCACTATTAACAAATATTGCATTCCTTGATGAAATTTTTTACAATTGAACTCATACTAAGTCACACAAAATTCATGCCAATGTGGATGAGAATTTTATGAAATCCAAAATGTCCTCTAGTTCGGGAAGAATGGTTATCTTTTAGGACTCCTGGAATTAGAGCTAAGTTAGGACAGAGTAATACCTTTTCTTTTTTTAACCACACTCCATCCCTTTTTCAGATAACATCGTGGGTTAGGTGTTGAAGCCAAATTGAGTTGGGTAAAGAAAGGATCTATAACTACCTCCTGTTGTGCAATGGCCCACCAATTACCCTTGGTAAAGAAATTGCATGAAATTGGAATTTTGCCATGCGTGACAATGCATCAGGTCCTTGGTTTTCTACCCTTTTTTTGTACTGAATCTCGTAGTTGTAACCCAACAATTTTGGAAGCCAATGAATTTGAGTTGGTATGGTGATTCTCTATTCAAGAAGATACTTCAAACTTCACTAATCAATACGAACAATAAAAGGCCTACCTAGAAGATATGGTCGTCATTTACAGATTGTTTTTACAATAGCTAACATATCCTTGTCATAGGTGGATAAGGCCAAGGCAATACCTTTTAGGGCTTCACTAAAGAAGGCAATCAATTGATTTTGTTGCGATAAGATAGCCCCAATGACAGTACCACAAGCATCACACTCAATGAAAAATTACTATGCAAAGTTAAGGAGACACAATATTAGTGGTGAAATGAGGGCTTTCTTAAGCTGATTAAAACCTGTCTCGGCTTCTTCGATCCAATTGAGCCTTTTCTTGGAAGTTAGACAAGTCAATGGTGCAACTATGCTTCCAAATCCACAAATGAATTTTCAATAATACCTGGCTAGACCCAAGAATCCTCTAACTCCCTTAACACTGGTCAATTTCGACCAATGTTGGACTGCCTCTACCTTTATAGGGTTAACAACTACTCCTTCAAATGAAATAAGATGCCCCAAATAACCCACTTATAAAGCTCCAAATTTGCATTTTGATTGTTTAGCTACCAAATGATTATTGGATAAAATCGTCAATACCAACATTAGGTGTTGTAAATAATCCTTCCATGTTTTGTTGTAGATGAGTATCTCATCAAAAAAGACCAGTACAAATTCCTTAATCAAGGCCGGAATATATCATTCATCATACTCTAAAAGGTAGAGGGTGCGCTTGTCAATCCGAATGGCATGACCACAAATTCGTAGTGCCTTTCATGGGTCTTAAATGTAGTTCTGTGAATATCCTCTTCTCGGACCTGTATCTGATGGTACCTAGACCGGAGGTCTATCACCGGTATGGGGTATTTGTCCTTGATAGTGCCTCCATTTAAGGCTTGATAATCAACACAAAATCGTCATGTCCCATCAATTTTCTTTACAAGCAATACTGGAGAGGAGAAAAGGCTAGTGCTCGGTCAAATGATACCTAACTGTAGAAATTCTTTCACCATGGCTTCAATCTCTACTTTTTAGTAATGTGGGTAATATTAGGTGTAACATCCCAAAATTTTGAGATAATTTAGCAATTTTTAATTCTAGTATTTCAAGTTGATATTAAATATTTGGAAATTTCAGAAAGAATATTTATTTATGTGGTTTTGAGGAACTGAGAAATTAAGGTAATTATTTTAATTAATTGGGAGTATTTATGGAATTAATGAAAAATATTAAAGTTGGTATGTTTTTGGTATTAGGATAATTTATTTATAATTATTGAGGATTTGAGGAATTTAATAGGAAATATTAAGTTTTCTTAGAGGAATTTTTGAAAAGTTTTGGGGTATAAGTGGATTAAAAGAAACTGGAGGCAACAGCACTATAAATATAAAATGAGTGCAATTCTAAATGTGGGTGACACTAGATCAAGCAGTCGGGTGCGCCTAAGGGGCTCAGGACGGTTGTGGGTTCGAACCTGTTGTCGTGCAAGGAGAATGACTAGTTTTTATAAACAAGCTAGGTGCCAAAACGACGCCGTTTTAGGTGCCAGGTGGCGTCTAGACGGGCGCGCACGCGGCCAGGCTACGCCACACGGCTGCTAGCCTTGCCACTTGTCTTATATTGTTGTTATGCCCAGAATTTGTTCCCCTTGATGCCTTGTGATGTTCCTTCCTCTTGGCTTATAAATAGGCAGTGAAATGTGAGAATTTTGGGAAGAAATTTGGGGAAAGCTATGGTGGTGTGGGCAAGCTTAATTTCATTCAGAAGAGGTTCACTTCAAGAGATAAAGGAAAATATCTAAAGGTAAGTTCTTGTATCTTAGCTCTCTGATTTGCAAGAACTTATGTAATCCTTGAGTCGCCCAGGTACACATTTTCTTCTCCATCCCTTATAGGTGTGTAGGAGGAAAAAGAAATTTGGTTTGCATAAATATTCCTGGTAGCACCAGAGTCTACCACCATTCATTCGTGTTGGCCACAAGGTTCACTTGAGAAATGATCGTATCTATTATTTCATTATCCTCTACTTCAACTAAATTGGTCTTAGTAAGATTGTCATTTCTCATTATCTTTCTACGTTGAGGTGCATGGTGACCTGGTTCCCATAAACAAAACAATCGCTCTTCTTTTTTCTTAAAGTTGGGGTTATTAACTTTGGGCTTAAAATCAGACTTCGACTTTTTATTAGAATACATCTTGTTGTTATAGTTGTTTCCTTTCCCTAGGTTGGCCTTTGAAGCAATATCCTTTGCTTTAGCAGCCTTAAGTTCCTTCCAATTTGTGTCTTCAATGATGATGTGGACTATAAGATTTGATAGCGACAGTTGCTTGTGCTTAAGTAGTTGTTTGTATTCATTCAAGGACTCAAGCAACTTTTCAATTAGTAACCCAGCTACAAATTCTTTTGGCAAATTGATCTTTTTAGCTTTCAGATCTTCAAGCAACCGTTGGTACTCGTTGATTTGGGCTTTAATGTCTTTGTCATCCATCATCTCCCATCAGTAGTACTTTCCAATTACGAACTTCTTTTTGCTAACATTTTAAGCGATATACTTGGAGATCATCAAACTCCATATCTCTTTTGCTTCTTTATAAGGACATTAGACATCAAACAAACCATCAAAGAAGGTACTAATGATGGTGTACCTACATACCTTATTGGCATGCACCCAATTTTCCAACTGCTTGTCGCCATCTTTGGGTTTGGATTTGGTAGCAAAGGCAACTCCATGTACATCAAGTATTAAATGTACTCTATCTTGCCACCGCTTGAAATCGTTGCCATCAAAAACCTCGATCTTTGATATATCAAGAAATGGCTTAGCATATGATAGTGGTGTGGGTTGGACTGGAGGTGAAACATTGTTGGGATTTTCCTCACCATTTGGATTGGTGGTATTGTCGATAGAATTGTTGATATCAGAAGAGGGCATCTACCTTTTAGAATGTTGAACAATATAATAATAATAATAATAATTAAGATAGAAAGGTATCAAAATAATAATGATGTGAAAAACTTGAGACGATATCACTATCCTAAAAGGTAGATTCTATCATACAACAGTAATAATATCAAAAGTGGTTACCCCTAAGATACAACAAACTCTTTTTGTATAGAGCAATAGTAGTACACAATAACAGGAACAACAAAAGAAATAAAACTCAACAAATGTTGATGCAAAAGAATGAGCAATAGAAAGTATTAGAGAGGAAAAAAAGTAATAAAGTGAAGTCGTGACCGAAGCTAGACGAGTTGCTCTATTTATAGAGGAAAACTGAGCAATCTCAGTGATCTGCTGCACAAGACTCGTCAACTTCCATCCGAAAAAATATTCTCAACAGGCATAATTTCAACAACCATCAAAGAAATTGTCAAACAATACTTCATGGTTTGACACGTGGAGGAAGGCTATGCAAATTGAGGGAAATTTTGACAAATTCAAAGGAACTAAAAAATAAAAGTTCAAACATTATGGGTTAGAATCTGTTAAAGATAAGTTGTAACTATATCATATATATATATATATATTGTGTAGTTAAATAATATATAATTATCTTTTGAAATATTATTATTTTTTATAATACTAATTATGAGTCAAATTTAAAGTCTTAATCACGAACAAATTAAAAATTTCAATTCTAAATAAATTTAAATTTTGATTCACAATTATCACAAAAACCCATTAAGATGTGGATCCCAAGCTCTGTTACTCTTGGTGGTGCGGAAAAGACTCAAATTCCAAGTGGCTATTCCTCAAATCATAGGAAAGTACTAATTTGTAAACCAATGCAAGCAAGAGGACTGGGTTTTCGGAAAACTGATGACACGGACAGAGCACTATTATTTAAGATGGGTTGGAAAGTGATCACTACAAAGTAGCAATTGCACCTTCCACTTTGGATATCTATCATAAAGCAAAAATACTATCATAATCATATAATGTCATTTATGCAGCGTCTCTCGACAACGACGGCAAGTGCTCCCTAAAGAAGTGTCGGAGAAGTGTAGTTGCAGTGGTCTTCTACAGTTGATGGTTCCTTCAGGCTTCTAGGCAACAACAAGAAGCAGATTTCTTTACAACTCCAGTGGCTTTGGCTTCTTTAAACAACAATGGCATCGTGGGTCTACAGATCTATAACTCCAAGTTCTCCTTCAAACTTATGGTGGTTGGCCAGTCTTCCTCTCTCAGAATTGATGGTGACAAGCTGTTCTTCCCTTAAATCTGGCTTCTCACAATGAATAACAATTATTCACCTTGCTCGTCAACAGCAGTGATAGTAACCCTTGGCTGGTTTTTGGGTTGGGCCTCCTCTTTCAATAGTGGATGATGGGGTCCCGATCTTCTCCTCCTTCAATAATAGTGACAGATGGCAAGCTCGGCGGCAAGGCTTCAATAGTGGCTTTAATCAACGGTGGTGGGATCTCTAATTGCGATTGGTTGTCTTTCTTTCTTTGATAAACTGTAATCCCTCGCGGTGGTGGGTGATGCGATGACAAATGACAAGAAGCTTCATAATGCGCAACAACAAGAAGAACCACCAAGCTTTCTTGTTTTGCACTGCACTAAAACAGAACTCTTCTTTTTCTTTTTCTTTTTCTTTTTTTTTTAATCTTCCACACCAAATTTTCTCTCACATAAAGATTTTTGATAAATCAATCACAATCTCATAAACAAATCCACCTAAGGATCTGATAGCTATGATTGAATCCGACAAATGAACAAGAAAATAAGGACAAATAAAAAATTAACATGATTCAGCTGACCAACTTATGCCCTCGATCCTATCACAAGCACTAAACAATACAAATTAACCTTATAGCTTTAGGTAACTACTCACACCACACGTTAGGACTCTAGTTATCAAGTCATGGAACATGTGATACACAATCACAATAATTAGGATATACCTCTCTATATATTATTGGGAGTGTTCTATCAGTCACTAAGCAAAGCTACTCATTTATAGACATCAAAACACAATCACAACAGGATTAGGTTTTTCAAACCTATAATAATCCCTTAATTGGAATCATTATTTGAGGGACATCTCCTTTGGCAAATTAAGTTTGATCAAATGAGATACAATCTTAATTAAATTAAAATTTGAGGACTTATCCCAACACTATTCATATATCTATTATTCCTGCATGCATTAATCTGAGATAAGGAAATATTCTGCTACTTAGAGACCATGAATATTAAGTCATAAAATACAGTATGGCATCGTGCTGTTGAGACTGACCCATGAGCAGATTAAAATAAGTTCATTGTTTTATATGACTCATCAGTTTAAGCACCTGTAGATATATAAACCTTCTACAATCACTTGTAGCTCAATATATACAATCTTAACTAGAGATCTAAAATTACGTACAACTTATATATATATATATATAGTAGATACATACTTCACAGAGTACGTGCATGCCATACAAAATTAGTTAACCTAATAGCTAACTAGGTCATATGTAACATTAATATATAGAATCAACTCACATATATATATTTACTAAGTATAATGCAAAATGAATCAATTGAAGGCTGAACCTCCTACACTAGCTATCTGTTAAAAAAAAGAATATATATCAGTTATTGAATAGTGAAATGTGTCAAAATATTACAAGAGAAAAAATCTACCAAAACAATAAAGAAGTCAAAACCTATGAACCAAGATGAAATAATGTAAATCTCTAGTGTGTGTGTATGTGTGTGTGTGTGTGTGTGTAGTAACTAGATAATGTGCTCAAGTTGTGCACGGTTTGAAGTTGTTGTTTTTATAAATATTAGGGAAGCGTGGAATGATTTGCACTTTGACTGTAGTTTCGAAAATTAAACATAAAGATAAATGAATAGATGTTCAAGAAAAACATAGTTGTAATTTAAGGATTAAACCATGTTACTAGAAAAAGAAAGGGTGAAACCATGCGTAAATACTACAAAAGAGGAAACTTTTCTATTCATCTTCACTGTGATATATCAGCTTCTTTTGTACGTGATTGGGCACTAGTTTGTCCCATATGTTTGTCAAAAGAAGAGTCATCATCTTGAATCAATCTTTGAATTTTCTTCTTGATTCTTTGCTTCATCGACCTCATTATGTGAACTTTTCAAAGTTGTTTGCAAAGTTGTTGGATGCATCATATCGTGTATATGATGAAGTTCATCATGTTTTAATTATTCCTCAATATTGTGTTTAACAATTTCATTATTCTTGTCTTCGTCATGAGCCTATCAAGGAATTCAATTATATTAGATAGAAAATATTTTTCAAGTATATGACAATAAAATTAATTTAGTACTTATTGCAATGATTCTTTCATGTTTCAATTATTCCTCTATGCGTTGATCAAAAGGAAAAGTCATTGTCATTGTCATTGAGTACTTCTGCTTGCCTTCTTATTAAGCTTGTTTCAAAAATTAATTAGCTTCTTGCCACATATGTTGGAAGGAATTGTTGGAACCTCAAAAATGTTTAGATCTTGTGTAGTTCAGTTGCAGAAATGTTTACCATCTTTTCTATCTCAAAATAAAAAAGAGTTGTTGTTAAGAACAAAAAAAGAGAAAAACTTCTATTTGGAAACTATCTAAAATCTGGCTGATTAGGCACGTAATGTGCATCATAATTACTCCTAAGATTTATTATACCAAACACTAGTTAACACTCCCATCAAGATGGTGGATAAATATCACACATGCCCAACGTGCAAACCAGTAGATGGAAAGACCGATTAACAAGTGTGGTAGTTGATTCTCTGAGATCACATGAGAAACATCCAAAATCCTATCCGTTATTTTCTCCTTGATGAAATGTTCGCCAATCTCAACAAGTTTTGTTCGATAATATTGAACAGGATTATGAGCTATACAAATGGTAGCCTTGTTATCTCAAAATAAGAATAGACATTTCCCTTTTGATAATCACAATTTTTCCATCAATTTTTGAAGCTACAGTAACTCCCAAACACCTTGTACCATAGCTTTATACTCTACTTAGCTTCTACCCTTGACCATGCTATTATAGTTTGCCTTTACTTCTCCAAGTATCCAAATTCCCACCTATAAATGTGCAATAACCAAAAAGTAGACTTACTATCTTCAAGAGATCTAGCCTATTTCGCATCTATAAAGGCTTCGATTTTTAGGGGATCATGCTTTGAGAGGAGAAGTTCCTTTCCTATAGAGGAAAGTCTCAAGTCGTGCATATATATGCATAGGTTATGTTTGGTCTAGTGTGCGAGAAGTAAATCAATCTCCCAACCAATTTATGATATTTGTACCAATTTACCAATACTTTCTTGTAATTTATTGTTGGCTCCAATGGGAGAATCTATAGGTTTGCATCCCAACATACTAGTTTCTTCAAGAAGGTCTTAAATATATTTCCTTTGAGATATAAAGATTCCTTTATTTGATCGAGTAACTACTCCAAAAAAATATCACAACCTACCCAAATCCTTAATCTCAAACTCCCAGGTTAGAACATTTTTAAGGCAAGTAATCTCCTCCATATTGTCCTCTGTTACAACTATATCATCAACATAAACAATAAGTAATGTGATCTTACCATTGTAGTGTTAGATGAATAAATATGATCAACATTGCTTGGATGATATCCAAAAGAGATCATGGATTTACTAAACCTATCGAACCATGCCCTTGGTGACTCCTTCAAACCATATAATGCTTTCTTTAGTCAGCAAACATTCTCTTTAATTTTCTCACCATCAAATCCTATAGGAATTTCCATATATACCTCTTTCTCCAAATCTCCATGCAAGAAAGCATTCTTAACATCAAACTGCTATAAAATCCAATCAATATTAGTTGCACATGACAATAGGAATTTGATGGTATTCGTTTTTTTGCAACTAGGTAAAAGTTTCTTGATAATCTACCCCAAAGATTCAAGTAAAGCCTTTTGCCACCAACCAATCTTTATCCCTTTCAACCGATCCATTTAGCTTATGTTTTACAATAAACATCCATTTGCATCCAACTAGTTTCTTTTTCAATGGAAGAGTAACAAGATCCCACATCTCATTTTTTTCCAAGGCCCTCAAATCATCAACCATTGCCTCTTTCCATTTTGAATCTTGATATGCTTCTTACCAGCTTTGTAGATATAGAAACAAAAGACACAAACAATACAAAGGCTCTATAGGAGGAAGACAAAAAATCATAGGAAAAAAAATTAGAAATAGGATGTTTAGTATAAGCTCTGACTCATTAATTTCCTAACAGCAATCGGTACATCAAGATCATTAACAATGGAATTGGAATTGGAGCAATCAAGAGTTAAAGGAGATTCACAACTTGAGTTCTCAGGAACTAGATTAAGAGGTGGCATTTGACTAGGTAGAACATGTTCAATGTCTTTATTTGCTTTATCCCTACATGTGTAGGTTTTTGAATTTGACTCGTCTAGTTATTAACTCCGAGGTTATTCATCATCACCACTAGGAGTTGGACTAAAAGATTGTGTAGGTGCAAATCATATAAGTGCAAAAGGTTTCACCTTTTTCTCCTTATTCTTCTTTGAAGAGGTAATAAGGTAAAAGGAAAATAGGGCTCAAACTCCCAAACGGTAACATTCACACTAGAAAGTACTTCCTAGTGGATGAATGATAACACTTATAACCCTTTTGATTCACTGAGTACCCAATAAACACATATTTAAGGGCCTTAGGATCTAACTTGTCTACATTCCTCTTATGGATAAAATAAACAATCAAAAACTTTGGAAGGAACACTATAAGAATTAGTACCTTGTAGAATTTTCAAATTGCTCTTAATTTAATGTTTTCAAAGGCATTTTGTTAATAAGGAATATAACTGAAAGTACTGCATTGTCCTAGTAAACCCTCAAAACATTTATAGTAAACATAAGAGATCAAGTCACTTTTTATAAATGTCTTCTCTTCTTTTCAGAGACTCCATTTTGTGCACTAGTATTCACTTAACTAGTTTGATGCAGTATCCCATAGGAATCTAGATATGAGCAAAAAAACAGCATCCATGTATTTTTTGTCATTATCAGTTCTAAAAATCTTAAGCTTAGCATCAAATTTTGTACAAATCATTTAGTGAAATGATTAGAAACAACAAAAAAAACTCATTATTGGCTTTGATCGAGTAACCCATGTCATGCTAATACAACAATCAATAAAGGTAATAAACCATCTATAACCGAATAATGAGAAAGTGGGAATAGGACCCATACATCAGAATGAATAGTTATTAAAGGAACATAACTATTATTATTCGTTAAAGGATAAGAATGTGTTTGGTGTGTTTTGAAAATTCACAAGCATCATAACGCAATAAATCCCAACTACACTATGTAAACATACTAGGATATAATCTCTCTAGAAGAGAAAAAGGTGGGTTACCCTATTCTATGCCACTCAATTAAGTGTTGGTGAGCAGGCATGGACTCTCCTAATAGGGCTTGGGTTTTTGAAGGAATCAAATGGTTGCTACCTTCCTCTAGAAAATACAAACTATCCTGCAGTCTGCCATATCCAATCATTTTTCTTGTGCTCAGTTCCTAAAATACACAACAAGAAGGAAAGAATTCAATTGTACAATTAATTAAGTTCTTTTGTGAGTGAACGATCTAATAAAAGATTAATAGAAAAACTAGGAATATGAAGGACTAAAGATAGATTAATGGAGAAACTACAATTAATAGGATCTATTTCAAATATAGAAGATAAAGATCCATTTGTTATATTGACTTTATCTTTGCCAAAACACGGAGAGTGAGTTAAGAAGTTATTGGAAGAGGTTGTCATATGGTTTGATGCTCTAGAAATCTATGATATATCCACAAGTTATTATGAGTATTAAAATTGGCAAGGGAAACAATACCTAAGTTGGTAAAATTAGAAGATGAAACTGTAATTGAATGTGAATCAAGTCAAGACAAAAAAAAACACTTGAAGGTTTGCATCTTCTCATTAAAAAAACACTTGCGACCTTGTTGAACCCATTCATTTATCTGCACAACCCCTAGTTGGTCAGCCATTTAGCTTTCAGCAATTCTCTTTAGTATGCCTTGACTTTCCACAATAATTTTAAGTGATCCTTGTCTGATGAACCTTTGTCATTGACTTTCAGCTATTTATGAAAGACATTAGCAATTCACCCTACTTTGTCTGCCAAAATCATTCAATAATGGCACTTCTTCAGCTTTTCTCTTATTGTACATAAGAATAAGTTTTTCTCAAAGAAGGTAAAGGATCTTTCCTAAGCACCTGAGCTCATATTTGATCAAATTCCATATTCAAACTGGTAAGAAAGTCATATATGCCCTCCTTTTCTACCAATTTTTGAACCTTTATCATATCTTAAGACATGTAGCCTAGAAATCTTGATTATTGTTGGAGAATATTAGGAGGTAGAGGATTTCGTGGAGCACCCTAAAAACGTTCTTCTCAATTAGTATATAGAATCGTTTTGAGTACATGACTCTTGGGTTTACTTACACATTACTTAACATACTCCCCCTTAATATGTTGTTTTGAACTCTTAGCTTTTCTCAAAAATAGTTGAATTTGTCTCTTGGAAGTGCCTTTGAGAAAATGTCCATTATTTGATCTTGAGTATTGTAGAATTTCAACTCCATTTGTTCATCTTCAATTGCATATCGAATAAAATGGTGCTTTATAGCAATGTGGTGAGTTCTACTATGATAAACTAGATTCTTGGCAATATCAATGGCTGAGTTATTGTCACAAAACATCATTATAACTTTACTTTTCGCCAGCGTCTTTATAAGCCAAATCACTTGTGAAGTTGCCACATATTCAGCTTCAACAGATGATTGTGTCATGCTTTGTTGCTTCTTTGATGACCAAGAAAATGCTCCAGAACTAAGTGGAAAACAATAGCCAGAGGTGCTCCTCATATCATCACGGCATCCTCTCCAATCACTATCATAATACTGAAGCAATTGTGCATCAACTCCTTTGCTAAATTTGATTTAAAGTGTAGTGTACCTTTGAAGTATCTCAAGACTCTCTTAGCTGTCCCAAAATGAAATTGGCTCAAACTGTCCATAAACCTAGATAATAAACTTGAAGCATACATAGTATACAACCTAGTAGCTATGAGATATAATAAATTTCCAACTATACTTCAATACAGAGTAGTATCAGCCTTTTTTTCTCCATCTTCTTTCACAAGCTTTTCATTCACAACAAGTGGTGTAGTCATAGGTTTGCAATCAATCATTCCAAACTTTTCTAAAATATCTCCAGCATACTTTTTTTGACAAATAAAAACTCCATCATCTCGCTGATAAATTTCCATGCCAATAAAATGAGGCGGTAGTTCCATACATTCATCTGATATCTTCTGATCATATCTTTCTTAAAATCAGCAATCATCTTCTCATTGTTACTAGTATAAAGTAAATCATCCACGTATAAGGAAACAATAAGAGCCTTTGATTTACCTTCATTCTTCAAAAACAAGTTTGGCTTACTTTTGCTCTTATTGAATCCTTACTCCATGAAATATGAATCGATTTGACTATACCATGCCCTTGGAGCTTGCTTGAGTCCATACAATGCTTTCCTTAACTTATACACCTTATTTTATTCTCCTTTTTTGACAAAGTCCTAAAATTGTTGAACATACACCTTTTTTAATTCACCATCCAAAAATGCAAATTTAACATCAAGTTGGTAAAGATTCCAACCTTTTTGGACCACCATGGCGATAAGAGCTCAAATAGTGTCAGGTCTTGCAACAGGTGCAAATGTTTTATTGTAGTCGATTCCAAGTTGTTGTGAATAACCTTTGGCTCAAATAGTGTCAAGTCTTTCTTTGGATTGAACCATCCGGATTCAACTTGACTTTGTAAACCCATTTCATTCCAGTGATCTCTTTGTTTTGGGGTTTGTCAACAAAACTCCAAGTATTTTTATTTTCAATGGATTTGATCTCCTCTTCCATAGCCTTTCTCCAATCTTTGTCTCCATAAGCTTCTTCAAAATTTTCTAGTTCAATGAAACAAAGTTACACCTTACATAAACATCACTCAAGTGATATTTTACTTGTGTGTATGTATTTCGATTTTGATGATAACAAACAAAAGAAAGTCACTATAAAAAATTAACGTTTTAGTGACGAAAAATTTCATCGCTAAAATATCAAAATCCGTCGCTAAATGTTTTAGTGACGGATTTAGTGGCGGGTACCTTTTTGTCTCTAAAAAGGGTGTCGCTGAAATTTAGTGATAGGGTTAGCGATGAAATCAACGACGGGGGTCATACCCATCGCTAAACAGCGACGAGTTAAAATCCCGTCACTGAATTCAACGATGGAGTTTTTGTCGCTAATTAGAGAGTTTTCCATCGCTAAAAATAGTGCATGCCCTCAAAATCAATGCGCACCCGCCCTTCATGCGAGCGTTGCATGGCCGCGCTGATTAGTGGTTAATTTTGTAAAAATTTTGTTATAATTATACCCTTCTTTTGATCTTAAAAATTGCTTAAATTAGATATTAATATATATTTTATGGTTATATGCAAGTTTAAATTGAAAGATGAATGAAATGAAGTTCTAAAGTAAATAATAATAATATATAAAATTATATATAATACATATACATCATTATATGCATGCATGTAATATATATATATATAATATAATCTAATATATATATATGTGTGCCATGTGTAATACATATATATAATATATAATTTAATAACATTAAATTATTTTTTTTTTAGGCATGAAGAAATCAAGTCTATGAAGAAATCAAGCCCATGAAGACTTAAAGTCCATGAAGAATTCAAGCCCATGAAGAATTCAAATCCATGAAGAAATCAAACCCATGAAGAAATCAAGCCCATGAAAAATTAAAGTCCATGAAGAATTCAAGCCCATGAAGAATTAAGACCCAATTTGAGCAACCCATGGTAGATATTATTTAGAGAAGGCCCAAGGATTATTTTTAATCCTAATGAAGATTAAAAACTAATTTATAGAAATCTATTTTTATTTTTTTATGTGAGTGCTTTATTAGGTGTGTTTTTTAGCTAAAATTCATTTAACTATTAGGTGTGTATTATAGCTTAAATTCATTTAACTTTATGAGTGCTTTATTAGGTATGTATTTTAGCTAAAATCCATTTAATATTAGGTGTGTATTATAGCTAAAATCCATTTAACTTTAAGTGTGTGAGTGCCCATTAGATATAATTATGTCTAATTGAATAATTGAAATTGTGTGGTTTGTATTGCATCTTGTGGCCTATAAATAGCTCACTTGATTGCATTTGTAAGTGTGATTATTATTCTTAAATCAAAGTTTAGTTATTTCCTTAGAATTCTCTCTTTGAGAATTGCTTTTGTTCTTACTTCTTTCTCTATCGTTTTCTCTTGTGATCTTACTTCTTTTTTTCTTCTTTTAAATTCTTATGTCATTTATGGTTACTTTATTATTCACCGCATAAATGGCCGGTTAGTTTATGCCTTTAAATTTCTGCAATTTTAATTCTTGTATTTTAATTATCCACCGCCTAAATGGCCGGTTAGTTTCTGCTATTTTAATTCTTGTCATTTAAATTCTGTTATTTAAATTACGTCGTTTAAATTCATGTCAATTAACTTTCAAATGGAAATGAGTAGCTAAATCTAATCTTGGGTTAAGGCAAGGACAGTGTCCAACGCCAATGATTCCCAAAGAAAGCTACGCTTTAAATGAGTAACATTAATTTAAATTTCAGTATGAGTGTGTCTTAATTATTGAGAAATCACTAGGTTTGGATTGGAGCGTAAGCCTAACTTAGAGCTTTCATGTCACGCATGAGAGTTACTAGAACTGGAAACGCTATCATACCCAAACCCGAATGATTAATTTAGTTGTCTTGTATGTTAATTGTAATTGGATTTATGGTAGTTGCTTAAATTAGAATCTCACATATCATGTATGGGGATTGCTTAAACTAGAACTATCATCATCTCTAATTGCATTTAATAACAAACCCTCATATCTGAAATTAAATTAATGTTACTAACCTTATCTGTTAAAATTTGGGAATCAACAGGTTGGCACTGAAATTGTCTTAACTCAAGTACTATCCAATTTTATATTCTCACTTTAAGTATTTATTTCAATTACTGCCTTAATTTATTTCTTAGTATCTATTGTTTAAAAAACCATAAAAAAAAACCCTGTTGCCAATTTGTCCAAATGCGTGTGTGCTTGTGTGTGACATTCTTTTTATTTTGCCATAAATAAATCTCTCAGTGGACAACCTGGACTCATTCAGAAAATATAAATTTAAATTTGAACTACAACTGCACTCATACACTGACGAGTATAAACCTCTCACCCAAATAAAGAAAAAAAATATAAAATTTTTATTGTGTTTTGTTTTGTGTTTTAATTGTAGGGTGGGAGTGCAGCCACGTGCCTCTATTCTCTGCATGGCAACGCTGGGATAATAATCCCAAAGACTGCACCTTCAATTCGAACCCCCAACCTCCGAGGACCAAACACCTATATGCGGGCGTGCGAGCCAGCCGATCTGGAAGCCTCTTTGACTATTAATGTGCATAAATTATATTTATAGTATTTTCTTTCAAACTTTCCAAAATTATATTTATACTCCAAAATTTTCCAAACTTATTTAATGAATAATAATTTTAATTTTAATATTTATTAATTTTATTTCCAAACTTATTAATTTTATTTCATTACTAATTTTATTTCATTAGCAGTAAAAATTTCTATTCTTATTTTGATTTTAATTTATAAATTCATATTTTATTAATTTTGTAACTTAACGATGAAATTTTCCTTCACTAATTTTGAATTTAATTAGAATTTTTATAAATTCTACATTCAACTATGAAAAATTTAGTTATCAAACCAAATTTTAAATTTAATTTAAATATTTTATGAATTTCACATTAAATTTTTAATTTAAACATTCTGTTTTTAGCGACAAATTTGTTCCGTCGCTAGATATTAAATTTTTAATTTTATTTTGTTTCATTTTTAGCAATGGATTTGTTCCGTCACTAAATTTTGAATTTTGAATTCAATTTATTTTCTTTTATAGTGACAGATATAACCCCATCACTAAAGTTTTAAATTTTAATTTAATTTTTTTCTTTTTTAGCGACGAGTATAAACTAGTCGCTAAATTTTGAATTTTTTATTTATTTTTTTTCTTTTTTGGCAACGAGTATAAACTCGCCACTAAAGTTTTACATTTCTATTTTGTTTTTTTTAATTTTTAGAGACAAATTTGTTCCGTCACTAAATTTTAAATTTTATTTTTATTTTTTAGCTATGGGTATAACCCTCGTTGCTAAAGTTTTACATTTTTTATTTAATTTTTTTAATTTTTATCGAAAGATTTGTTCCATAGCTAGATTTTGAATTTTGAATTAATTTTTTTCTTTTTTAGCGACGGGTATAATCTCATTGCTAAATTTTGAATTTTTTATTTAATATTTTTTTTCTTTTTTAGCAACAAGTATAACCCCATCACTAAAGTTTGAATTTTTTATTAAATAGTTTTTATTTAATTTTTTTCTTTTTTAGTGACAAATTTGTTTTGTCACTAAATTTTGAATTTTGAATTTAATGTTTTTTCTTTTTTAGCGACGATTATAACCCCGTCACTAAAGTTTTAAATTTTAATTTAATTTTTTTTATTTTTAGCGACGAATTTGTTCCATCGCTAAATTTTAAATTTTTTATTTAATGTTTTTTTCTTTTTTAGCGACGGGTATAACCCCATTGCTAAAATTTTTTATTTTTTAATTTTTATTTTTTAGCAATAGATTTGTTCTATCGCTAAATTTTGAATTTTGAATTTAATTTTTTTTCTTTTTTAGCTACGGATATAACCTCGTTGCTAAATTTTGAATTTTTTATTTAATTTTTTTTGTTTTTTAGTGACGAATTTGTTCTGTCGCTAAAGTTTAAATTTTTAATTTAATTTTTTTTCTTTTTTAGTGATGGGGTTTCCATCGATAAATTAAAAAAATATTTAAAAATATTAGCGACGGAATAATTACGTCACTAAATTTCGTCGCTAAAAACTGTTTTTCTTGTGGTGAGTTATATCTTAAGTTCAAACTTGAATTTTTAAAATCAATTTAATATAAGTTTTCAAATGTTTCAATATCATATGAAAAATGTAAACTAACTTCATTATGAAATGGAGTTCAGAAATACATATTCTTTTGAAATTGGGTTCTTGTATAAATAAAATAGAAGTAATTTTTTCAAAGAAAATTCAAGTCACCTATCGACCACTGTGGTCTCAAGCTTCTGCTAATTGATCGATCACCTTGGATATGTCGACCGACAGAAAGCATAGGACCAAGACAAGCCTGCATCTGTCGACCATTCAAGCATATTTTACTTTTGGCTGCCAATCGATGCTTCTTAATCTGTCAACCACCTAAAACATTGAGTCTTTGCATTTTGCATTGATCTATCGACCAATCCCATTGGATTTGTCGACTGACAGTATGTTCGCCTTCTAAATTTTGCATTTCTAAGTCTTTATCCGTCGACCAATTGGTATAAGGCTGTCAACTGACAGAAAGCAAGCATGTGGACTTTTTGCATTCCAAGCTTTTGATTATCGATTAATGCATTGCATTTGTCGACTGAATTTTGAATTCCTTAACTGATCTATCGATCGATGCCTTGCATCTGTTGACCATTTTTGTGTCAAAAATCACCAACAGCTAGTTTGTCCACTAATCCAAAATGCTCTCTCCACTTCCTACAACAAGATTCTTGAATGGGCTCTCAAGACACTATAAATAGAAGTCAAATGGAGGATTCAAACTACTCAAGTGTTCAATCTACAAGATCCCAAGTGCTCATGCATTTTTCTGCTCCATTAGTGTATTCAATCTCTTTATTTCAAGGCTTTGTATTTGCTTGGTAAAATTAGATTTCTAGCATTGCATCTGTTTTTGGTTACATTGTAACTAAGAGTGCATACTCTTAGATATTTCTCTTGTATCACTCTTTGTGTTCCTAGCTCATATAGTTGAGGACCTACTTGCATTAAAGTAAGAGGTTGTATATTTCTACCTAGTTTTGCTAGAGAGCTTGCTTGTTTAAGCAAGAGGGTATATTTTCCTAGCTTGGTGTTAAAGGGCCTATCCAATGTGTTAGGAGGATTATAGTGATTTTCTTGAAAATCCTTAGTGAGGAGCTAAGGCAGTGGATTAGGATTGGTTTAAGCCTAACCATTATACATCGCTAGCTTATGTCACTCCATTGCTCTTACTCTTTATTTTATAAAATATGATTTGTAATCTTCTAATCATTTTTAATTTGCATCAAAATTCCATCCTTCATCATAAAGGAAATTTCAAGTTTTAAACCAAAATTTTAAATAACCCAATTCACCCCCTTTTGGGTATTGGAGCCATTGCTATACAATTATATCATCAAGCTCTTCATTTTTCTTGGAGTTGAGGATGAAAAACCCAAACTTGAACTTGGACATGGAGATGATATTGGACTACTTGGTGGAGTAGGAACTTTCTCATTTTTGTCATCATTGGCTGCATTTTCTTCTACCTTATCTCACAAAATAATAGCTTTTTCAATCTTGCATTCATTCAAATTCCAAGAGGAATTTTCATCAACAAAAACATCATGGCTAATAATAATCTTGTTGGTCTTCAAGTTAAACAATCTATAGTCTTTAGACTTTGAACTATAACAACAACAACAAAAAAAATACACATTTCACTTATTTCATCATGCTTATACATCTTCTCTTTTGGAATTTGAGAGTAGCAAATGCTTCCAAAAACTTTCATATGCTTCACCGATGGCTTCCTTCCACTCAATGCTTCAATTGGAGTTTGATTCCTTATAGCCTTTGTGGAACTTCTATTGATTAAATACACTATTATATAAATAGCTTCTACCTAAAAGTCTTTGGGTAAGCCTTTGTCATGTAGCATAGACTTTGCCATCTCCATGACTATTTGATTCTTCCTCTCAGACACTCCATTTTGTTATGGTATATAATCAACAGTCAACTATACTTCCATGCCTTCTTCTTCACAAAATTTTTAAAATGCATTCCATTTATACTCCTTGCCTCTATCACTCCTCAAGATCTTTATATAATGACCACTTTGTTTTTCAACCAAACTTTTAATTTTTTTGAAAACAAAAAACACTTGTGACCTTTCTTTCATGAAATAAACCCAAGTCATTCTTGTAAAGTCATCAATGAAAAGGATAAAATACTTGTTACCTCCATGAGATATTGTTGTCCTCATAGGTCCACAAACATCGATATGGGCAAGCTCCAAAATCTCCTTGGCTCTCAATGCGCCTCTTTTAGGGAATGGTTGCTGATGTTGCTTTCCAAGAGCAGACCCTTCACCAACTTTATAATTCTCTCAGTTCACGGCAATCCATAAGCCATCCCCTTTTGTTGAAGTAGTTTGAGACTGCAACAGTTCAAGTGACAAAGCCTTTTTTGCCACAACCATGAATCTCCATTGACTTGTGCATTCAAGGCATGATCTTCCTCAACATTTGGACCTTGGAAACTAGTTGTCTTCCATCCTTTTTATCATAAATGCAACAATGACAATCATCAAAATTATATGCATAGTGATGCTCAAGAAGTTGCCTAAGACTAAGCAAATTTTGGTCTATGTTGGGGACATATAGGACATCATGAATCAATCTTTTCCCTTTCTTTGTTTGGACTACAATGGTTCCTTTCCCTCTTGCTTCCATGATAACTCCATTGCCCATCTTTACTTGAGTGAAAATGAATGTATCCATGTCAACAAAGATGGAGTTGTTACTTGTCATGTGGTTACTACAACCACTGTCAAATCATGAATCAATATTTTCCCTTTCTTTGTTTGGACTACAATGGTTCCTCTCCCTCTTGCTTCCATGATAACTCCATTGCCCATCTTTACTTGAGTCAAAATGAATGTATCCATGTCAACAAAGATGGATTTGTTACTTGTCATGTGGTCACTACAACCACTGTCAAGATACCACATATCATTCTTGGTTTCAATGGCATTATGACATGCATAGAACAAGTTTCCTTCACCTCACTTTTCTTTAGAGAATTGTGCTTGTTGGGCATTATTGAATCCATAATCTTTCTTAATATGGACAAACCTATTACAATTATAGAACTTTGGTTGTTCTTTGTACCAACAATCCTTCTCAACATGGTTGCTTTTACCACATATGTTACAGTGCTAAGAATTTTCAACCTTAGTGGCTCTTTGAAAATTTCCTTTTCCTCTTCCTCTTGAGCTTAAGACTTTTCCTCTTCCACAACCATGTCTGCCACCTCTATGGGAGTTTTTTCCTTCATTAGATTTGGGGTTGAAATTAAGTTTGGACTAGAAAGCACTTTTTACGGATTTTTCAACATGTCTTGCCCACCTTTTCTCATGAGCCTTCAAAGATCCCATCAACTCTTGAACACTCAATGAGGAGATATCTTTTGTTTCCTCAATAATAGAAACCATGCTATCAAATTTTGGAGGTAGACTTAAAAGTATTTTCTCAACAATTTTGCTATCACTTACTACTTCACCAATAACTTTGATTTCATTTAAAATTTTTGTAACCTTGGTGTAATAGTCTTGCCCACTTTCAAATTCATTCATCTTCAAATTCTCAAGTTCTCTTCTAAGAGTTTGAAAGGTAACATTTTTTACCTTAACATTCCCTTCGAACTCCTTTTGTAGAATTTCCCATGCTTCCTTTTCACTATTAGCTCCCATGATTCTTGAGAAAATGTCTACATTCATTCCTTATTGAATATATGAAAGTGCTCTAGCATCTTTTCTTCTTGATAGGTTTGAAATACTATATATGGCACACACCCAAGAAGGGGGTGAATTGGGTAATTTAAAAAATATGATAGAACTTAAATTCTTTTTGATACAAATGAGTTTTAGTGAATTAACACATAAAATATGTATAGAATGACAAATACAATGCATAAGGAATAAAAAGCAAGAAAGATAAAGAACACAAAGGATTTTTAGTGGTTCGGTTTTAAACTAAGCTTAATCTACTACCTTAGCTCCTCACTAAGGATTTTAAACCAATTCACTAAAACCTCATATTTGATCTCAAGTAGGCACTCTAGCTTACAAGCAAGGAAATACAAGAAATGTACAATAAGAGAGAATCTAAGAGATTAATCTCTTAGTTACAAGGTCTCTCAAAATGATACAAGGCTTGAAACAAATAAGAATAAATGAAGATCAAAGCCTTTGAGAGAAAATTATGAAAGCTCAAATACACTTCAGAAGTATGAAAATAATTTGTAAGCTCACTTCACTTCATTCCCATCCATTAGCCTCTTCTAAATCATCCTTGATTTGTATTTATAGGTATCCCTCAAACTTCAAATAAAAACTAACCGTTTTGAGCCGCTGGAGATTGAAAATTTAGCTATTGGAAGCTATCAGAAACACAAACTATTGACAGATGAGTTGAGTTAGTTAACAGATTCAAAGGCTGGTCGACAGGTGAAAATGAGTTAGTCGACAGATGAAATGAGTTAGTCGATAGATCAAGACAAAATTTCAAAATATCAAAAACTAGCATTCTGTTTGTCGACAGATTGCTTAAAGATAGTCAACATATGATTGATTTTTCCTTAAAAAATTCTTTCATTTTTGGTCAAATAAAAACATAATATTCCAAATGTCATTAAAAGTTTTATCACAAGATTTTTGACATTGGAATGCATGATGAAATTGATTTTAATTTTGGTTTTAATAGATCATATAAAAGTAATTTGGAGCACCAAGATAAGAACCATTGATAAAATAATTTCATCATCAAAATATAATTGATTTTTATTATCAAAATTATATTAAAGACAAAATATCAATCTATCAAGAACATAAAGATTATCCTTTTGCCTTCGAAAAGTATTGCTTCATTTTAACCAACAGTTTCAAAACTAATTTTTGAAAATCATTTAGGAGATTCATTTAAATCTTAATACTTGTTTTTGCAAATCTCCATACATGTAATTCATTTGGTTTTCATTTTCACAAAGGTACTTGAAATTGATTTTTATTTGAAAACCTGAAAATCATATTAAGATTTAATATATAGATCATTTGTTTTTCATCATCAAAACCAATCACAAGAGTAAAACATCACTTCTATGCTCCTTAAGATTCTTTTGTTCTTGATTGGTGAGATTGGTTGTTGATTTTGGTTCAAAATAGCCTTCTTCTTCGTATTCCCACAAGTCTTGCAACCTAAAAAGTGTTTCCATCTTGACACACCAATGTTCATAATATTCTCCGGTGAACAAAGGAATTGAAGGATTATCATTGCTTGAAGAGGCCATTTGTGTAAAATAATACTATGAGACTTCAATTTAATTTTATCATTTCTGCCACGTGTCTATGCCACTATGATCCTTCACTATTCTTAATTTTCTTTCTCAATCAGTAATATTCACTATTATTATCACTCGAGCACAACAATGAATTTATGGGGTGAAAATGTCGTCGTCAAGTCACCCAAGTATATAAGAAAGAAAATAGTCATAGGGCACCACACGCAAACACTCCGATGCTTAACTCAGATACTATAGATATAGAAGACCCGAAAGCAATATTCTACCAATATTAGAAACATACATTTGTTAGAATGAAGGTTTGCTTATTTATAGAGGGGAAATAGAGAAATCCTAAATCCCCTATAATTGGGATTTTCTTAGATGATATTTATCTAGGATTTTCATACCTTATCAGAATCATAATTCTTTAAGGATATTGTTTCCTCTATTTGTGTTGTTTTAGGATTATTTTTAGATAGTACTAATCCTTTTTTTGTAGGGCCCTTAAAGAAATTTATGGATGATGAAGTTATCTAATTTGTGAGTTGTGTGGGACCCCCCTCATATAAGGAAAATTCTCTAGGTCGAAGACGGACCCTTACTATGGGATTTTTGGTTAACCCAATTTCTTGGGTTGGTCCAGCTTCTTTATTTTTTTCATCATTGATTAATTTTATTTTTGTATGGTGATGTATCATTTGTGCTTCTTTTCTTCAATCTATTCTCCTTTACATTCGCAAGCAAATCAACACTACTAGATGCAGCAGCTTGCAAGCTTCGACGGCGATGGTTGGCTTTAGGTAGTTGTCATATCTTCAATCAACGATGACTCCTCGTCTTCCACATCTAATCTGTTTTTGGCAACTATTCAGCTTCCTCGATTAGTGATGATGGTTGTTCAGCTTCCAATGCCTGATTCCATTCTCTTCCCTTGTCTACTCATTTTCCTCATCAACGAGGGTTTTGATTCTGACGACGACGGTTCTGTTTCTAAATCAGCTTGCGACCTGTTTCTTATTCAATATGTATTGAACAAAGAGGGTAAAAAATACCTCAAGGTTTTATTAAATGAAAAGAGTTGCCTTGCAGCCTTTAAATACAATAGGATACCCTACTCTAACAACTAATTAATCGTACTAATCATACAACTAAAACATATAGTAACAAAATACAAATAGTTTGTTACTCCCCCTCAAGATGGATTGTGGAGATCAAGAACAGCCATCTTGGATAACAAATCAAAAAAATGAGCCGCTAGTAGAGGTTTAGTGAACGGGTCGGCCAGTTGATGTTGAGAATGAATAGGAAGCAACTTGATAACACCAACAACAAGCTTGTCTTGAACGAAATGGTAGCCAATCTCAATGTGTTTCATACATTCATGAAACACTGGATTAGTAGCAATATGGACAACTACTTGGTTATCAAAAAACAACAGAATAGGGGAAGAAGAAGCAACTTGGAAATCAAGAAGGAGTTGAGTGATCCAAACCAGCTAGCCAGTAGTAGAAACAAGTGCCCAATACTCAGCCTCAACAAAAGAGTGAGAAATAGTAGTCTACCGCTTAGCTTTCCAGGAGATGAGAGAGACACCAAGAAAAACATAGAAACCAATGATGGATTTTTTGGAATCCTAGCAAGAGCCCTAATCTGCATCAGAAAAGGCATAATGCTGAAAAGAATATAATCCTTGACCTAGAGTCGTCTTTAGATATTGAAGTAGATGGTGAGTTGCATCAAGATGAGGCTGTCGTGGTTGAGACATAAACTAACTCAATTTATGAACTGCAAATGTGATGTCAAGTCTAGAAACAATCAAATATAGTAATCTATCAATTAGTCATCAATATATAGAGGGATCCTTGACTAAGTCTCCTTGGCAGAGAAAAATATCATTGGGAGAGAAAAATACCATTGGCAGATTGAGCTATCGCTAAACTAAGAAAGTACCTTAACCAACCAAGATCCTTTAACTTTAATTGTTGTGAAGAAAATTCTTAAGAGAATTGATAGCAGTTATATTAGGCCCCGTAAAAATGATGTCATCAACATATACAAAGAGAGCAATAAATGAAGTACTAGTACTGTAAGTGAAAAGAGAATAATTGAGTCTAGATTGATGAAAACCATGCTAGACGATGTTAGAATCAGTGAAGCTACAGAAGGAAAACAGGGCAGAAAACAAAGCTAAAAAAAAAGAACTTCTCTTAGAGATATTTAATCAAACAAGTGGTGGTCACAAAACCAGTTAATCTAAAGAGATCTACCATTTATTTCAGCAACCCAAATTGCCTTTAAATAGGCATTACACTAAATATGTGAAGATCGATTATTGTAGCACAACTACAACTACATTTTGACTGAGCTAAAAAACAGAAAAATGCGAAACCACATATCTCAACTAAGCAGAAAACATGGGAAAAAATTACAAATAAATAAATACCAAATCAGCAAGGGTTGAATCAGTCTTCAACATTCCCCCTTGATTCAAAGTTGCAAACTCCAAGTTGTTCTCTGAAGAACTCGTGCTTTGCTTGCGAAAGCAACTTTGTGAAAATATCTGCAGCTTGCTCACTTGTGTCACAAGCCTTCAAAGTAATTTCTCCAATAGATATGAGACTTCGAATATAGTGATAACAGATGTCAATGTGCTTAGTCCTTCTATGAAATACTGGGTTCCTTGTTATTGCAATAACTGATCTATTGTCACAAAAGATCTCCATTACACAGTTTGTTTCTTATTGAAATCTACAAGAAGTCTCCTTTGCCAAATTGCTTAACAAGCTGAGGAAGTTGCTGCAATATACTCAGCTTCTAAAGTTGATAAGGCCACCACTTCCTGCTTCTTTAAACACCATGACATAGCTCCAAAACCAAGATTAAACAAGAAACCTGATGTGTTTTTTTTTTGTCATCAATGCTACCTGCCCAATCACTGTCTGTAAAGCCAATTAATTTGAAACTTGATACTTTACAATACCAAATTCCACATTCTACTGTTCCTACAATATATCTCAATATTCTTTTTGCAGCTCCAAGGTGAAGCTTGCTTGGATTAAGCATAAATCTAGACACAACTCCAACAGAGAACGTAATATATGGCCTTGTATGAGACAAATAGTTTAAGCCACCAACAAGACTTCTAAAATATGTTGCATTTTCCATTTTAGCACCATCATCACGACACAACTTCTCATTAACATTCATGGGTGTGGCAGCAACTTTACAATTCACCATATTAGACCTTTTCAAAAGATCCATTGCATATTTTCTTTGTGAAATAAATATCCCATCAACTCTTTGTTTCACCTCAAGACCAAGAAAATAATGCAATAAGCCCAAATCAGACATCTGAAACTTCTTAATCATGCAATCTTTAAAAATCCAGCAACAGTAAACTCATTGGAACCCATATAAATCATATCATCAACATAAAGGCATACCACTAAAAAATCATTTTTACCTTCTCTCTTTCGATAAAGAGTGGGCTCATTATTACTCCTTTTAAAGCCATTCTCCTGGAAATAAGAATCAATTTTGAAGTACCACGCCCGCGGTGCTTACTTTAAGCCATAGAGCGCCTTTTTTAACCTATAAACTTTTTCCTCTTTGTCGTTAACTACAAAACCTTCAGGCTGTGAAACATAAACTTCCTCTTCCAAGTCACCGTTCAAAAAAGAAAATTTAACATCAAATTAGTACACTAGGAAATTTAATTAAGCAGCTACGGCTAAAAAAGTTCTCACCGTTTCAAAGCGGGCAACAAGAGAAAATATTTCTTCAAAATCGATACCTTGCTGTTAAGAATAACCCTTCACTACCAGCCTTGCCTTATGTTTTTGGATGCTCCCATCTGGCATGATACTTGGTTCTAAACACCCATTTGAGCCCAATAGCTTTCTTTCCTTCCGACAAGTCCACCAAATCCCAGGTCAAATTTTTCTAAATAACTAACAGCTCCTCTTCCATAGCTTTGCACCATTAGTTTTCTTTTGCAGCTTCTTCAAAGCAAATAGGATCATAAACAAGCAAAGCAAAGGTACAAGAATCATAAACTTCCTATAAGGATCTAAATTTCCTTGGAGCAGTATCATTTGATGAGCTTGAAGATGATGAATCATTACTTGTAAGAGCTGATAGAGTGCTACTTCCAGGAGTGGAGGAACCAAAAATTGTTGGTGTTGGATCCTGCGATGATGCAACATTGTCTTCCAACACTTGAAATTGTTGTTGCTCATTTTTTTCACTCCAAACCCATCTTGCATCTTCATTAAATACTACGTCCCTGCTGATGGTAATTTTACCACTAATAGGATTATATAGCTTATATGCTTTGGATTGAGAACAATAACCAACAAAGATATATTTCTCAGATTTTTCATCAAATTTTTGAGAATGAGTTTTAACCAAAGCATAAGTTATATAACCAAAAACTCTTAAGTGGCTTACTGTTGGCCTTTTACCTGTCCAAGCCTCAAATGGTGTTTGATTTCGAATAGCTCTTGTTGGGGACAAATTGAGAAGGTACACCACTGTTGCAACAGTTTCTGCCCAAAAATAAATAGGAAGACCTTTTGCTTGCATCATGCTTCTAACTAGCTCCACTATTGTTCGATTTTTTCTTTCACCTACACCATTTTGTTCTGGTGTATATGGTGTTGTAAGCTCCCTGCAGATTCTGTTTTCCTCACAAAAACATTAAAATCAATTGAAATAAATTCACCTTCTCTATCTGTTCGTAGTGTCTTTATTAAAAGATCATTTCTTCTTTCCACAAGTGCTTTGAACTTCTTAAACCTATCAAAAGCTTCAGACTTGTTTTCAAGAAAGTAAACCCAACTCATGCTGCTGTAATCATCTGTGAACAACAAAAAATATCAACCTCACCAAGAGATTCAATGTTTATAAGCCCACACAAATCTGCATGCACTAACTCAAGACATTTAGAGGCTCTCCAAGCCTTTCCTACGGGAAAAGGCCTTTTACTTTGCTTTCCATAAACAAATCCTTCACAAAAGCCAAGACTCTCAAGTTTCAATAATCCAAAAACCATTTCCTTTTGACTTAACAACTTCAACCCATTAATATTCAAGTGCCCATAATGTAAATGCCATAATCTAGTCTCACTATCACCATTAGCAACCATAGCACAGTTCTCAACCATTGAAACTTCTAATGGAAACATTTTATTGATAGCCATTGGAACTTTAATAATGATTTGCCTAGTTTTTTTATCTCTAATATCACAACACCCATCATCAAACAAAATTGAATATCCACTAGTCATTAATTACCCAATGCTAAGTAAATTATGAGACAGACTAGGGACAAGCAACACATCTTGTAAAATCTTGGCATTACCTTGACTAGTTGAAATGCTAACAGTACCTTTGCCTTCAACCTAAATCTTCTTGTTGTCTCCTAGTGTCACCTCTGATTTTCTAGACTCATCAAGCTCCTTAAATAATGACCTTGTTCCAGACATATGATTGGAACAGCCACTGTCCAAAAACCAAACATCGTTAGACTTCTCTTTTTCACAAAAAAAAAAGGCCATAAATAGCTTACTTTCTTACTCTGCTTTCTCTGCAAAACTTGCTTGATTATTCTCATCCTTCTGCTTTTTCCAGCAATAAGCTTCTTTGTGACCAAGTTTCTGGTAGTAGTGACATTGAAAGGTCATATTCTGCCTCTCTTCATTGGAAACTTCTCTTCCTCGACCTCTTCCTTGTCCTCTACCATGACCTCTTCCAGGAAAACCACATCTTCCATGACCGCGACTTGCAGATTTTTCCATCTTTTCCTTCTGAATAGACTCCCCCTTCACTTGAAATGCTTTTCCTCACTCTTTTATGTTAATCTGTTGATCCTTGCTTCATGAGCTTGTAAGGATCCCAAAAGTTCATTAAGAGAGAAAGTAGACAAATCTTTTGACTCTTCAATGGCAGCAACAACATGATCAAATTTTGGAGTTAAACTCCTCAATACTTTTGCAACTACAGTTGCATCAATAGTTTCCTCTCCATAGGTTTTCATTTGGTTGATAATAGCAGAAACTCTAAAAAGGAAATCTTGCATCGATTCCCCACTTTTCATATTTAAAGTCTCAAAATCACGGCGAAGTGATTGAAGTTTCACAGTAAGTACCTTTTTGAAGCCTTGAAATGACTGCTGCAATATTGTCCAAGCCTTCCTTGTCATAGTTGCTACTGCAATTTTTGAGAAGACAGTCTCATGAACTGCTTGTTGAATGAAAAATAACGCCTTGGAATCCTTTTTCTTGTTTTCTTTCAGCCAACCTTCGTCTTTGTCCTTATCATTGTACCCACTCTTTAGAAGATCCCAAAGGTCTTGAGATATGAAAAGAGTCTTCATTTTGATGCTCCAAAATTCATAACTTTCACCCTTGAAGACAGGAATCAATGGCTGAGAAAAGCTCACAGCATTGTCGTTTGCTGCCATGCGTGCTACTATGCCCAGTTCTTGAAGGAACCTAGCTCTAATACCACAATGTTAGAATCAGTGAAGCTACAGAAGGAAAACAGAGCAGAAAACAAAGCTAAAAAAAAGAACTTCTCTTAGAGATATTTAATCAAACAGGTGGTGGGCACAAAACCAGTTAATCTGGAGAGATCTATCATTTATTTCAGCAACCCAAATTGCCTTTAAATAGGCATTACACTAAATACGTGAAGATCGATTATTGTGGCACAACTACAACTACATTTTGACTGAGCTAAAAAACAGAAAAATATGGAACCACATACCTCAACTAAGTAGAAAACATTGGGAAAAAATACAAATAAATAAATACCAAATCAGCAAGGGTTGAATCAGTCTTCAACAGACGAGAGCATTAGAAAACTTAGAAAACCATTCTCTCGAAGCTTACTTTAGGCCATATATAGACTTATGAAGCTTACAAACTAGCCTCTCCCCCTGACCATGAACACAATGCTAGGGTTTATAGCCAAGAAAAAGATCCATGTATACTTTCTCAAAAAGATCACTATTAAAGAAAGCGTTATTGACATCGAGCTAAACCAAAGACCAACTGTTAATAGTAGCTAAGGCAAGCAAAACCTTGACAGTCACCAATTTTGCAATCGAGGAAAAGGTATCTATAAAATCCAAGCCCTCCTGTTAGGTATATTCTTTGGCCACCAAACAAGCTTTGTATCTTTCTATGGTGCCATCAAAGTTATACTTTATCTTATAAACCTAGTTGCAACCAATGGAATGTTTGTCACGAGGAAGGGGGTGATAGACAAAGCATTATTTTGCTACATAGTATCAAGCTCAGTAGCCATAGCATCTTGCCAATGAGGATATTTGACAACTTGGTGGAAGAACTGAGGTTCAAATGCGGAAGAAACAGTCTTAAGAAAAGTGTTATGGGAGGGAGAAAAATGAGTATAGGAGAGAAACTGATGTAAGGGATGGGTGGTTTCAATAACAAGTAAAGGATTTTTAGATAAGAGGGTGGTTTTGTGGTTCTAGTGGACCTGCAAATAGGATTTAAGGCCAGATCAATAGGATAAGAATGAGATGGTGAAGAAGAAACTGCAAGTAAAGGAGAACAAGATATAGGAGAATTCGTAGGTAAAGAAGAACAGGGCAAAACACTAAGGCCAAGAGAAGAAAAAGAAGGATAATGGAAATCTGAAGCTGATTTGGGTAAAACTAAATTAGGAAAAGGGTCAATTAATTCATGAGAGGTGGTAATAGAATGGAAAGGAAACACATTCTAATGAAAAACAACATCACGAGAAACAAAAGTTGACTTAGTTATGAGATTATACAACTTGTACCCCTTCATGCTTGGAGGATAGCCAAGAAAGACACAAGCTACAGCCCTAGGTTGGAATTTGGTCCTATGAGACGGTAAGGTATAAGCAAAGCACAAACTGCCAAAAATGTTGAGAGAATTATAATCAACATAAGTATGATAAAGCACTTGGTAGGGTGACAAATGTTGTAAGATAGGAGTTGGGGTCCTATTTATCAGAAAAGCAGCAGTAAGGACACATTCCTCCCAAAAGTTAACAGGAACCCAACATTGAAAAAATAAAGCCCTAGCCACATTGAGGAGGTGTTGGTGCTTACGATCTACCACTAAATTTTGTTCTGGTCTTTCAACACAAGAAAACTAATGAATAACCACTTTAGAAGCAAAATAATCTATGAACACCAATTCAGGGGCATTATCTAATTTGAACTTCTTAATTTTGGTGCCAAATTGAGTTTCAACTAGAGAAAAGAACTTGGGAACAATATGTCTAACATCTGACTTATGCCTCATGAGGAAAACCCAAGTAAACCATGTGAAATCATCTACCAAGGTGAGGAAATATCTATGACTAACATGGGTAGGTACATAATAAGGATCCCAAGTATCATAGTGTACAAGGTTAAAAGCAAATTTAGACATATAGTTGTTTGAAAAAAATGACAATCGTCTTTGTTTAACCAAAGGACATATAGAACCAGGCATATTCTCTATGTTTTTACAATCAGAGGCAAATTTCAATACACCATTCATCTTATCAAAAGATATATGTCCCAAGTCTCATATGCCAGATATTGCTACTCACTATATGAGCTATTGTAACAGTAGAATTGCATGCCTTATCTACTGTCTGACTATCAGATACAAAAATCCCAGCATCAATGACATACAATCCAGCAAGAAGACTACCCTTTCCAATCATTCTCAAGTGGAGTGCATCCTAAATAACATAGTATGAAAGGATAAACTAAGAGATATGGGGGTATTCTCAGTTAATGCACTCACAAACAATAGATTAAATTTGAATTGGGGCACATATTACACATTTTCAAGCACTAAATCAGAAGAAATCCACATTCCCAATATATGGGACTAAAATCCAACTATGGCAAGGTAGTGTAACACAAGCATTGGAAATAGGCTTTAATTGATCAGAAGAGGACTCATTGAAACAAATATGACTCGTGGCACTTGAATCCACTATCCAATAACTAGGGCAACTGAGTATTGGACTAATAGATATTGAAAAACAAGTACCTAAAGCCTAATCAAATGCATCAAGTTCTATACTTGTCTTAACATATGAGAGATAAGAACTCAACGCATTCAAAAGATGCGGATACTGAACATGGTTCAAAGACAGCATGAAATTCCCAATATCCTAATTCTTAGCCTGACTAGATAAAGCATCAAAGACCTGACTAACCACAATAGAATTGACTTGATTAAAGACCACTGGATTATTAAGACTATTCCTCTGTTTAGATTTGTACTCCAGAGGATAACCATGTAGCTTATAGCATTTCTTAATGGTGTGTCCATTATACTCACAATGTGTACAAATAGGCTTTTTCTCTTTTCTAAAGCCTGCCATGGCAAGCCCTATTCATATCATGTCTAACAAAGAATAATACAGGTTCACTCCCTCCAACTGAATTCACAACATTCTATTGGTTTTCCTCTTGAGAAATAAGGGTAAAAACTTTATTTATAGGAGGGATAAGATCCATGAGAAGTAGTCGACCCCTAACTTGTGCATAAGACTCATGCAGTCCCATTAAAAATGAGATCACATATTCAGTTTGATAATGCTCAGCAAGAGCCTTAATTCCACCACACGAACATTTCCCACAAGAGCATATAGGCCTATAGTTACTAAGTTTTTCCCCAATTGTTTTAAGCCTAGTAAAGTATGTACTGACTGATAATTGTCCCTGGGTTAAATTCATCAATTCACGCCTCAATTGAAAAATATGAGGTCCATTACTCTGTTGGAACCTTTCCTTAAGATCTATCCAAATATCATGAGCAGACTTGGAATATATCACACTAGTTGAGATTTCCTTTGTTACCAAATTTAAAATCCAAGATATAACTATGTTGTTATTCTAAATCCATGCATTAAGAAGGTTAGGTTCATCACCTGGAGGTCGCGAAATGGAACCATTTTCAAACCCTAGTTTATTCTTCATGGATAGGGCTATCATGATTGCGTAGCTCCATGAAGTGTAATTCTCCCCCGTCAACGGCTAAGAGACCAAAAGAAGTCCTGGACTATCGAAATGATGAAGATAATACGAACTAGATCCATCGTCAATGGCAGAATTGAGCAATAACGAGAAGGAAGATAGATCTGGATTTTTCATTGCCATAGAACAAATATGGATGAATAATTTTGTGCAAAAGAAATGAGAGTGATTGCAAAAATCAGAACAAATGAGATCGCAAGATTCCCGATCACCAGAAGAGAAGATTGATTGTAGAACTCTGAACAAAAGAGATCGCAAGCAGTCATTGAAAAAAAAAATTGATTGCAGAACTCCAAACAAAGGAGATTAGCAAGATACACGATAGCTAGAAAAAAACTGTAACACAACGTCGAGAATCGATGGAAAAGGAAGGCAAGCCTAGATCTCATGGCGTCAAAAATCGATGGAAAAGAGGAAGTGGACCTAGGGTTTCAATTTTCTCTAATACTACCATATTGAATAGAAAGGGTGAAAAATACCTCAAGGTTTTATTAAATGAAAAGAGCTTCCTTGCAGCCTTTAAATACGATAGGATGCCCTACTCTAACCACTAATTAATTGTACTAACCATACAACTAAAACAAACAAGTGCTAACTAAAACATACAGTAACAAAATACATATATGTTTCAAGAATTGGAACCCCAATGGGTCCCCTTTGTTTCAACGTGGCTTCTTTCTTTCTCCAATGGCGACCCATAAATCTTTGTCCAATCAACCTCACTCTCTCATGCTACGCAATGCGTCGTCGGCATTGATGGAGGTACTGGCGTTTAGTTTTCTTCTTCGACTTTGTTTCGTTACTTTTCTCTTTGTTGATTTTTTCTCTACTCTATTTTTTTTTTTTTTTCTCTTTTTTGAGACCAATTTTGTTGGAGAATATTAGGAGGTAGAGGATTTTGTGGAGCACCCTGAAAATGTTCTTCTCATTTAGTATATATAATCATTTGAGTACATAGAAGCAAAATAAATACATTGAATTAAATTTGATAGACTCTCGGTCTTCTTCAACATGACTCTTTGGTTTACTTGCGTATGACTTACACTATAAAAAAATTGTCATTAGTGACGGAATTAAATTCCATCTCTAATAGAGGTGGATTTAGTAATTGAAAAGCATAACAACCAAAAAAATTAGCAACAAATTTAGAGACAGAATTTTCCCGTCTCTAATTTAGAGATGGAATTTAATTCAGAGATAGAATCAAAAACAAAAATTTTTTGTCTTTGATTTCAGTGATAGAAAATTTCCATAGCTTAAATTTTTTTGTCAAAGACGGAAAAATTCCGTCTTTGATTTTTCAGAGATGAAAAAGAAATTCGTCTCTAAATTATTTTTTCTTTCCGTCTCTAGGTTCAGAGACGAAAAAGAAATGTTTGTCTCTGATTGTTATTGATATAAATTATACAATTTGAAATTTAAAATTTTCAACTACTTATATTTTAAATTTAATTATTTAAAATGATATTTCTTAAAATTTAATCATTTGGACAACTATTTGATAAGGATTTAAAATTTACTTATTTTAATCATTATAATATAATAAAGAAATCTAAAAATTATAATACATGTAAATAAACATATATGCTTTTATAAGGTAAATAACATTTGTTTGATCTTCAAGTTTATACTTTTTAATAAATTAATACTTAGTACTTCAATTTGTCTTATAATAATTATTAAATTTTTAATTTTATTACAATTTTGTCCCTTGTTAAAAATTTTGTCAAGAACTTATAACATGACAAATATATAAAATAAAGAAGAATAAAAAATAAAAAGCATAGAAGTAGCTATTATTAATGAGAGCCATTTGTGATCACTATGCTATAGATCCTACAGTGAAAGAACCCATTACTAGGTTCTTTATCCTTTGTCAAAAATCATTGGGTTTTTTTCTAAGTTATTTTTTCTGTAATTTCTCAAAAAAATTCTCACCAAAATAAAAAAATATTTTTCTATTTGTCTACTAAAATTTATATTTGTACAAAATCTTGAATATGTTAAGCAACAATCCTAGCAATTGTTGTTTCTTTGTTTTTATTTTCTTATTTTATATATTTGCATCGTGATAATAAAAATTTTAAGTAGAAACTAAATTGTAACAAGATCAAAAAGTTTAATAATTGCTATAATACAAATTAAAATATAACAACTATTTTATTAAAATATAATTGCTATATTCATGTTAATATATGTGAATATGTACTTACACATCTGTATATATATATATATATACATATCAAGTACGTATGTATGTAAATGTGCATGTATATTGGCATATATATTTATACATCCACATGCGTATACACATATATATGTACATATATGTATATGTAGAATGAATGCATATGCATATATCATATATATAGGTACATATATGTATATATGTAATACATGTAAATATTTTTAATAAATATACGTATATATAAGTAATTTTTATTACTGAATAAAAGAAAATATTTTAAAATTAATATATAATTAAATATTTTAATTTAAATGACATTTTTTCCTCCAAAAGAAAAAAATTCCGTCTCTAATTTCCTCAAGAGAATTTAGAGTTTCCGCTAAGTTGCTATATATACCTCTCTCCATTTATTTCTCCTCCTTTTCTCATCTCCTTCTTTTCTTTTTCCCCAATCACCAGCCATCTACTCGCATTCTCTTTCTCTCATCTGATCTCTCCTCCAACCATTGACTGTCATCCCAGATGTTGGCAACATAAGTTGCTCCAATTTAAGGTATGAACTTACAGTTCTCTAATATTAATTTTCAGATCTAGTGAAATTCAATCGTTGGATAGTTTCAATTTTTGGGTATCCTGGTCATCAAGCCAAGGCGATTCCAATCATTGAAATCTGTCATGGATGGTGGCCAACGATGCCCTCCAAAAATAAGGGATATTTAAAATAAAATAATAATTTTCAAATCTAATGAGATCTGATGATTGGATCGTTTTGGTTTTTGGGTAAGTTGGTCGTCAAAACAAGGAAATTTTGATGATCCATTCTAATCTTCAGAATCTGCCATGGACGGTGGCAGTCGATGTCCTCCAGAAACGGGTGACATTTTTTCAAAAAAATAATTTTTAGATCTAGTGAGATCCAACCGTTGTATCGTCTTGGTTTTTGCATATATTGGTCACCAAACTATGGCAATTCAAATGATTATTTCTAACAATTCTAATTGTCAAAATATACCATGGATGGTGGGCGACAATTGGTAATTTTTTTTCTGCATATCTAATTTAGATATTGAATTATTTATGTCTCTAAATTTTTTTGTCCATATTTCAAATTAGAGATGGAATTGTTGCCGTCTATAATTTTTAGAGACAAAAACAATTTCCATCTCTAAAATTAGAATCGAAAAAAATTTCTATCTCTAAGCCTTTTTTATTCTGTCTCTAAAACAAAAAATGATCAATTTTATAACCGATTTGCATAATAATTTAGTGACAAATTTTTTTTCTTTGAGATAGAAATTTTTTTGTCTCTAATAGCAATAAAATTTAAATTTCTCTAATTTATTTAACGATGCCTTGTTTTGTAATGGATCAAAATCCATCTCTATATCATTAGCAACGAATTTTAAGTCATTTAGGCTCGGATTTCGTCCGTTGCTAAATGTAATTTTTTTTTTTTATATAGTGAAATTAACCATAATAATCGAGTTCCTGCCATAAACTACTCAATTCATCAATCGACATCTCACCTTATTTTTGTCTCAGGCACCTTATTCCATAAAAACTCACCTTGAGAATAGGTTTGAGATACTGCACTATAAATCTTATAGGTAGTGTCCAATAATACATAACCTCAAGCAATTTGGGGTCGCATGGAATTAATGAGCCATGACATGACAAGGGACTTTTCAGATTCCCATTGGCTCTGGGGGGGATTGGCGGCCTTTGGTTTCAACTTATCCCCACTAACACACAGCCTTGCAAACCTCAAGCTTGGATGAACAGTACACAAGACCTAGCTTGAGGTTTGCAAGGAGGGATTCTCACCGATCAATCCAAACCTTGCTCTCGACAGTCCATTTTTTTTCTATCAGCCATGATTGAGGGAAAGGCATGAAAAACACAAGTTTTTACCGCTTAAAGACTCCTCAAGTCCATCGTTTGTCAGCTTAAGTTGCACAATTTTGGATTTTCAACGATGGGTTTTAAAAATGTAAGAGAGGTTTGCAAAAATTATTTTTCAGTAATTCATAATACATGTAAAACAATTTGGTTTTGTGAACAGAGTGTGGAATGATTAATCTCATACCTACATATTTAAACTTCTATGTGAATATACAAATAGAAGAGGTAAAACAATACTTAGCTATGGGTGTTGGGATCAATATACCTAATCCCTAACTTGTTAAAACATGTTAGAAAATATCGGAACCAGTCAAGTATCAAGTGCAAGTACAAAAAGTAAATGAGATAATCAATTTACGTAAAAACAAATCCTTAATGTGAGAAGTAAAAACTACGGGATCAAAATCTATCTAAAAACTCCACTAATATCACCAAATCTGAATTACAAAATCCTCTCTCCAATCACAAGATGCAAGAAACAAACCATATAATCAAACTTTGTCTCAAATCAATGAAATAACAAAGGAGGATTTCACCTATGTGAGGCCGGTGGGGAAGGGCCCTTAAGGTGAGAAATTTCATGTAATACCCGGAAATGATTTGAGGCTATAGGTGGTATTTGATAAAGGATACAAGTGAAATTATCGAAAGAATAAGGCTATAGGACACACTATCGCAATCTTAGGTGACAGAAATGACCCGACGGAGTTCCCCGGACCATAGATAGCCAAGGAAAATGGTATAGTGTCGACGAGTAATACGAATTATGATTTTTAGTGATAAAAGAAATCGGATCGGGAACAGTTTTCGGTACAACTGTCGACCGGGTTAGGAAAACCTAATCGACGTAGGAGATGTCCGAAAAGTCAACGAAGCGTGTCAAGGACCTATATTTTATGTATAAAACAACTTTTAAGTGATTTCGGATTGAAACGAATGGATTTAAGGTCAAATCGACCAGCCAGGCCTAAGTGTAATTTTCTAAATTTGCCCGAAGAAGGTTAGAACGATAATTTTTCAGGAATTTTGAGGGTCAAATGAGATGTACTAAAGTTTTGGGACTTAGTGGTATATTTGGATAGTTCAGGGGCTCAAGGAAAAGGGCAGAAATGTCAATTGAAGAAGTTAGGGGGCTAAAGTGCAATTTATCAAAAATTTCAAATGTGAACGCAATGAGGATTTCGGTCGCGACAAATCGCCACACGTGGAGGCCAAATTCGGCAATGGGACGGCCAAGGGCGACCTGGGGGAGGTAGTGACTGGTGCTAGGAGGCTTGGGGACCAAGCCATAACCGGTGATTGGCCGAAAGAATGTCGATTTTTGGGTATAAAAGGGGCCGAGGGTTTCAGATTTTGGGGCATCAAATCGACCACGTTTTCGAATGTTTTTGAGAGAGTGATTAATGGGTTTTTGATCCTTGAATCAAGGAGAAGATTTTGGGAGTGTTTTGAAGCATTTTGGTGAGCGTTTGAGGGCTGTTTGAGCAAAGCCGAGAATCAGAGGCGGTCCGCCTTACCGGACCTGTAACTCGCCTTTTGAGGCATTTTCCAGTGGCCTTTCAGCTTGAAACCAGTGGCATCGTGATTGATTCTTCGTGGGCTTCAAGGGTACCAATTTCAAGGCCATAGGAGCAACCGCGGGCGACCGAAAAAAGGTAGAAAACGATGGCACGTGCAACCACGCACCAGCTTCCACCCGCACCCACGCGCTGAGCACGTGAAGACGCGTGACAAGGGGCTTTTTGGTAATTTTAATTCCAGTATTTTCCTTTAATTATTTTAGGAATTATTGTGTTGAAAAATTTGAAAAAATATTTGAGGAGTTAATTATTTTGGAATTATCGAGTTGGAAAATAGGAGAAAATAGAGGAAATTATGGAAAAATTGAGGAAAATGGATTTTAATTCCTCCTTAATTAAATATGGTGTTTAGGAAGTGTTGCGGTTCGAGGTTGACTGCAAGTTCAAGTGTTTGTGATTCGGCACGCAAATTAAGGTGTTGCACGAGGATCGAGACAATCTAAATACGTTCAGGTGAGTGGTCTGACTCTAGTTTTACCCTTGTTTTGGAAATGTCTTGGTGTGAGTGTAGTGAGTTCAGGTGAGCGATCTTACCAGAACTCGGGATGCTATGCTTATGCGTTTTATTCATGTATATATGGCATTATTTGCATATTGATCGTGTGGTATATTGCTTCAACTGTTTTTACTTGTAAAAGAGTCGGTGCATGGCGTGTAATTTTCATATCATCAGGGTATTGGTTTTCGTGTCGTTGTTAGGTCCGTATGGAACGGGATGGGGCCTTCTTGAGAATAGGACAAGGTTAATCCAGGTGAACGAGTGACACGGTAGGGCACTCGAGAGATTAAGTATGTCGCGGCAAGGTCAACCCCAACGGTGTGTGGAATGTGTTTTCCACGTGAGGTTGAGTATGTCAGAAAGACTTCTCAAGATAGACGTGTTGCATGTTGTCGTTTGTCTGTATATGCCATGCTCGTATGTCCTTCATGCATTATGTAAACTGTTTCATGCCGTCACTTAGATGTTTTATCATCTAACTTGGGTTATGCCCCTAGAACATTCAATGTTCCCGTCAGGGACTGCTGCGAGGGCAAAGACATGGCCGGTTGAAGGTCAATGGTGCTTAGATTGATAGTCATTGTAACCTTTTGGGGTTCTAGTATGTATTTCAGCTTGCATATGAATAGTTGTACGACAACGTTGTTATCATTTGGTTATTTGTATTACGTATTTTGTTATAATTGGAAATACTATGTAAGAACCACGGTGTTTGATGTTATCATTTGGTAGTTTGTAGTAGGTAGTTCGGTGTAGAAATGCCTTGTATGAAACTCGTGGTAGGCCATGGCATTAATGTTAATGTATCCGCTGCGTTATGATATGTCTCGTTTAGTTGTTAAGATTATAGGTCTTATTTGTTAAACGAGCAAGACTGGGGTTCTCGGGATCCGTTATCTGCATGTGAAGGTTGTTGAAATCACCGCAAGTGATGAATTTGGAAAAAAAAAAAAAAAAGAATTCCAAAAAATACCCTTATAGTGACATGACCAGTGAGGCGGGGTGTTACATTTCACCTTTTAAAGAATGAAATAACAAAGGAGTTAGAAAGAACAGATCGACCAATAAGTCAGTACAAAAATGACTCGATTCCCAAGTATCCTAGCCTCCAAATCAAGTATTCACCATTCAGATCCTTTAACTAGAAATATCAAAAGTAGACTCCAAATTTCAGTTCAATTAGATCACAAAATACCATCTGATCGTCTATTCCTGCACAGGCCGAAATAGAAATTCGAGCTAAACCACAAACCAGTACAAAAACAGCCTCAATTACCAAGGATCCTGGGCTCTAAATCATATCTCCACCGTTCAAATCTTATAACCACGAGTTTCGAACATACCTTCAAAATTTCAACTCAATCAAAACTCAAAATACCGTTTGTTCGTCTATTTGATCACAGCTATGCAGGAAGAAACGAAAATCCGAATTTCTCCAAGATTTGTCATTTTTCCTTTCATTTTTTCTTCTTATTTGCCTCACCTATTATGCACATTTTTTATAGCCTAAGAGGCACACAAAAAAACTCTAATCTCATGAGATAAAAATATTAATGAAAAAAATTGAACCATTCTTTTAAAAATTCCTAATCATTATTGGGCCATCCTCCAACAAGGAGGGAAGCCCGACCCAACAATGGGCTATTTGATGTTTCTCTGCATTTCTTATTCTCACAAACGAATTTGTTGAAATTCTTGTCAATTTTCAAAAACATGATTCACAAGAAAGATAGTACCATTTGAAATGATTGTTAATTTCTTCAATTTTTATAGAAATTGTAATTACATCACCTCTTTGAATCACATATTTTAAACCTTCATATAGCTCGTCTCTCAATTTTATTTTCTTGAACAGTTTTTCTCTTCTTAGTTTAGTCATATTATCTAAATAAACAGACAATTATCAAAGATTTATCATAAAGTGTTTAATAAATAAATTTACATATTGATTGAAATTATTTAAAATATAGAGGCACGAATAGAAGAGTGAGGTCCATTGTTGAGTCTTCTTAAAGGTGATGCATGTCGTGGCATTCGAAAATGTTACTCCAAGGCTTAGTTGCAATATTACAAATATTACGATTGAGTGTTAAAATAATATTTTTATTTAAAAATTATGTAAATAAAGAATTAATTGAGAATATTTCTAAGAATATGTTACTTGTACAAATAACTTTGTTAGGTAGAGGATGACCGAAAATATCAAATAACAAAAATACCCTCAATCAATTTGTTGCTATTGCCTCTGATTGAAACCCTAAGCTTCATAAAGCAAGCCCGATCGAGGTTCATCTGGGCTCGATCGGGCTTCATGAAGCCCGAATTTCTCTCATCCACAATACCTTAATAATTAATGATGAAGTCTAATTTATAAAATTCGATCAAATTTTATCATCACATAAAATCTAATTCAATTATCGAACTTGTCATTCCATTATAGTACTATCTTTCTATTTTTATACCATCTTCCCTCGCTTGCTATCATTTTCTTAATATAATATCATGCAGTCACACCAATTGGTTCATAATGACTAAAGAAATCATTGGAAGGACAATTAGCTCCTTTCCATCTTCCAACTCAGTGCGTTTTCCCTGTACAAGAGAGAATTATAATTATTGCAAGAAAACATGCTTTAGCAACAATGTTGGTTTGAGTGTCCAAATCAAACTCAGATAACAAAGTTAATATTTTTTTAAAAAAAATAATTTTATTTATATATATTACATATTGGTTTTTATTATTAATATATTTTTTATTTTACTTTTTAACCTGTTGGATGCCATTATTTACCGTTCTGTAGGTTATATGATTTTCTACCTTTTAATATGTTTGGCAATATTAATTGCTTATATACCTCATATTAGGGCAGGGCGGATCTACGTTTAAGTCCAAGTCCAGGGAGCTCACAATTAAAATTAATTTTATATTAAAAAATTATTTTTAAAATATAAAAAATAATAATAATAAATTAGTCTTAAAAAAATTATAACTCACCCCAAAATCTGTGATGTATAGTTTTATATGTTAAAAAAAAAAAATTCAGCCTCTTCCTATATAAATTTCTAAATTCGCCCCTGTATTAGGGTATATCCCGAACATCACAACTAAATCTAATAAAAAACAAAAAAATAGATCTAAGCTATTAATACATATCTATATTTCTCCAAACATAAAAATTATATACAAATGTAAAATAAATCTTCAAAAGTCTTCACTTTTCATGCTTATACTCACCATTTTCATTTATCTTACCTCTCTAAGTATTATAAGATTTTTGATACGAATTAATATTAAAAATGTAAAATAATTATTGCAAAATAAATAAAATAAACAAATAAAAAGAACTTTTTATTTTATGTGTTTGAGGTTGTCATTATTGTTAGTAACTTAAAATATATATAATTAACTATTAAGGTAATTAGATATATATTAAAACATAAACACAAAAATATTAGTATTATGCATATATTTTATTTCCCTTGCAACAATGTGCATTTTTTTTAAATTTCTTTTTTCAACTGATTAAAAAAAAAAAAAGGCTCTAATAGATATTTCATGCACCTTGCTTTGAAATGCTTAGTCGAAAATCCAATACACAATTATATAAATTTGTAAAACATTCATAAATCGGTCGAGGGTCATATCTATAAAAGGACACTTGGGACAAATACATGCACAAATAGTTCGAAGTCAATAATGCAAGGCAAATTGAGCAAAGAAAAGATAAAGCACAATCAAATATCAAACCATAACCAAGTGGATGGTACCCCACTCGGTCATGACCAAGTGGGGAACATGCCATCTGATCTTCTATGGTTTTAGCAAGGCCTTGGCAACCTCAAAGCCCCTAGCAAGGAAGAATATCATTAAGAAAAAAGGAAAAGTCACATGGAGCCTTACCACTTGATCATGACCAAGTGCAACAACCCATCCGTTCGTCTCCATGTCATCTGCCACCCCTGGGATCCTCTCTTGTGGCCAAAAGACCTTCCCGGGGCATTCCTCAAATCAAACCCATGAGTTTCTTTTCAAGACCCTCCTTGGATCCACAAGAATATTCTAAGATTTCAAAGAATATGCCAAGAATATACTCAAAATACACCACTCGAGAATTGCAGGATAGTCGCCACGTGTCCCACTCTTCCTCTTCTATAAATAGGAGGATTGTTTCCTCTCTCAAGTAAGTTCATTCTGATGCTCAGCCTCAATTTCTTGTACTCAAACACTTAAAGACTAACTTAAGCATCAAAGGGTTTGCGGGACAATATCCACCTACGCCCCTAACCGGTTGTTCGTCTCAACAAGTCACTCGATCATTGGGAGCCACTCAGTCGTCGGGAGCCACTCAATCATCGGGAGTGGCTCAATCATCCAGAGTCACTCGTTCATCAAGGCATCCAGCCATCTACAAGACTTTCCAGATCATCTGCACTCAAACCTATAGGCCACCTGATCATTGTTACTCTCCTGATCATTATCGCCCATGATCGTTATGATCACCTTTCTCGCAATATAAATTAATTGTTGTATTTAGGCAACAACAATATCGATTGTTTCTATATTTTTAAAAAAAAGTCATTAACCTCTTTTGCCATTAAATAACTATATAAATTAACCAATTTACCCATCTTTAAAAACATGTCCCAAGTCTTTCTCTCCTTCCTTCCTCTTTCATCTTTCTTTCCATCGACGTTCTTCTATCTCCAACACACTTCTCTCATAGGTGTCTTTATCTTTTTGTTGTTCCTCTCTCTCTCTCTCTCTCCATTAATTGAATGTACAAATTAACTAATTTATCCCTCTTTAAAAGCATACCCTAAGTTTCTTTCTCCTCATTTCCTTTCTCTTCTTCCCTTCTATCCATGTTCTTCTACCTTTAGCATACTTCTCTCGCCAATGTCTTCATCTTTCTTGTTGTTTCCTCTCTTTCTTTCTTTTTTTCATTAACAAACTATACAAATTGACCAATATACCCTTCTTAAAAAACATGCCCTAGGTTTTTCTCCCCTCTCTTCCTATTTTTTCTTCCCTCCCATCCATGTTCTTTTGTCTCCAACACACTTCTCTTTCTAGTGTCTTCATATTTGTTGTTGTTCCTTTCTCTCTTTCTCCATTGCCATTAGTTGACAATACAAATTAACCAAGTTACCCTTCTTTAAAAACATGCCCTAAGTTTCTCTCCCATCCCTTCCTCTCTTTTCTTTCTTCCTATCCACGTTTTTTGTCTCTGACACACTTCTCTCGCTAATTCTTCATCTTTGTTCTTATTCCTCTCCCCCCTCCCTCCCTCTCTCTATCTCTCTCCATTGTGGGATCTAAACCACACAAGGGTTTCCAATTGGAACACAATACATGTAGGTTATGTTCTAGTCGATCAATCATGGCTATGATTTGGAGCATAAAGAAGAGAAAAAACCCATCACTAATGAAGATGATGCCCATAGAAAAAAAGGCCACCAACAATTGCCAAAACCCCATAGAAAACACAGAGATTGCAAGTTGTGATGGGTTTTGTGTGTGTTTTACGTATGAACCTAGTTGGATATGGGGTTTGATGGTTCGCATTTGAAGTGGCCATCGGATTTGATGATTAGAATACTAACCATTGAACTTAGAGGCAAATTGGGGTTTTCCCATCATCGACCATCAACGATTGAAACCCCATGGAAAAGACAAAGAGACAAGAAGTTGTGGTGGACTGTGTGTGTGTGTGTGTGTTTTCGATACGAACCTAGTTGAATATGGGTTTGATGGTTCACCTTCGAAATGTCTAGTTTCAACAATTCAAAGATAAACCATTAAACCCAAAGACTAGTTGGGTTTCTCCCCAACATCGATCGTCAACAGTCGAACAATTGGGGATAGGGAGAAATCCCATCGCTCTTTGTAATACCCTAGGACGTCATGAATGAATAAGCGTAATTTTTGGTATATGATCCATAGTAAAATTATTAGAATTGTAGTATCTGTCAAGTGTATTTAATAAAGATAAGTGTGTAAATTATAAAATTCGTATAAGAAAATGTATTTATAAAATATATAATTATACCAGAAATTGTATAAATATTATGTATTAAAAATTGGAGTTTTTTTGTAAATAATTTCAAAATGATGTTATTTAAATGGTATTTATATGTATATTTAAAAAAATAGAAAAATTCAGAAAAAAATCGAAGCAGGCACAATGGCCATGCTCTATTCGGGCCTGCAGCAAGCTATCAGATGAGAGGGGGGCATTAATGCTGAAATGGCCATCAGAGTGGCCTTTAGGACGCGTGGTCGCCCTTAATGGGATAACTCGTGGCCGATTTTAGCTATAAATAATCATGTTCGAGCAGCTCACTTCATCAGAAATTTTTACTTCAAATATTGGGGGATTGGGGCAGTGTTAGAGAGATTGGTGAGTAGGGTTTTAATCCTTGCATCATAGGCAAGATTTTTGAAGCATTTGGTGGCCAACGGAGCAAAGGGAGTAGGGAATTGAGGCCTCGTCGGAAAATCGCGTAACCCCCGGAGCCGCGCCTTCAAACGCCAAATCGAGATATTTTTAGTTATTTTTTATGGATTCTGAAGTCATTTTCGAGATCAAGGGGTCGGGTTTAGGGGAGGTAGAAGCTCGTTTCGAAGGTTCGTGGTGTGGCAGGCTCGCCGACGGCGAAGTGGCCACCGGAGAAGACGAGCTAGGGTCGGGAGCATGGCTGCACGCACCAATGCATGGGGAGGCAGCGCATAGCCTGCACGCGTGCGCCAAGTGGAATAGAAAAGAAAAGAAATAAAATAAAATAAAATAAAATAAATTTTGCAAAAATTTTGAAAAAATTTCAGAAAATCTAGAATTTCATTTACTTATTTATTAAGTGATTTTGTTATTATGGAAATAAGGGAAAAAATAGGAATTTAATCTGAAAAATGACAAGAAAATTTCAAAAGGCTAGAAATGTTATTTTAAGAATATTAATGAAGAAAAAATGGGTTAAATGAGGGTTTAGATATTTATTATGAATTTTTTAGGAAATAAGACTTAGAAGAAAAGGAGAAATTGTGGAAATTATGAAAATTATGAGAAAAATAGGAAATTGATATTCTGGAATAAATTTAATGTTTTAGGAACCCTTGGGGCCTGAGGATTGGGAAATAGCTCGTTGGACACGTTTATCGAGGTCGTCACGTTTATCGAGCCCACTTAATTGTAAAACGTAAGTGTATTGTTACAAGTTTAGTACGGTTATAAATGTTAAACCCCAATCTTCGAGAATGCTTTCATCATATTGACATGCTCTGATATGTATTCATCACATAGACTGCACACATGACATGATATGAAATGCATATGTATACGTTGATATCATTGATCACGCACATCATGGTCGTAGGGAGTACGAACTAGCACCGCTACCTTACCAAGGATGCCCCATACACCCCGACTTCGAAAGAAGTGGCCGTAAAAATGGTAGGTAGCATAAAGGGTGCAGTTGACACCTACGATGAGTAAGACATTACATACACACATATAAAATATTTTGTATCCTTACTTAGATGATTCATCATCTAATTTGGGTTTTACCCCTGAAATATTCACCGTTCCAGTCGGGACTTGCAATGATAGTACGAAAATCGAATATGTGTAATGACACGAGTTGTCGAGGAATGAGCAAGTGTATCATGTTTTGTTGTAGCATGAATATTTCAAGTATTATGTATAGCAATAATGTATGTTTTAAATTATCTTTGGAAGTTTATCTATTGTGAGAACTTTGTTACAAGTACTATATTTGGTTATCTATGTAAGAAATGTTATGATCAGATTCGATTTCAATTTCCATTTTATAAGATTTTATTTAAATCTAGTGCATGAAATGTTTCGCCTGACACTAGATAGATCTAGGAGAATTTCAAGAATAATTAGTGTAATTCGGCATGAAAAAAAAATAAGTCCTAAATTTTCTAAAGTTATAACACACGCTGAGAAAATAGGATGTTACAGTTGGATAAGTCTCAAATTTTCTAGAGTTATAACAGGCCTGAGACTTGGGGGTGTTACACTCTTTACCTCTCTCACTCTTTATATCTCTTTGTCCGATAAAGTGGTGATTAGTCTGCATCTTTGTCCATCCTCAATATTCTTTTTTTATTATTATATATTGTTTCGTGTAATTACGATGTAGGGAGAAAGGAGAGGCATTTTGGGAATTTAAAAAAGTTTAACCGCGGTTACTTAACGACAAGGGCGACAACTTGCTCAAGGGTTTTCTGCTTCACAACATCAGGTAGTAACATCATTTTCCTTTTGTTCATTTTCACCAATTTAACAAGTAACAAACTGAACATCAAATTTATACAGATTCATTAAACTTTTTTATTCAACCCATGACAAAAAGCATGAAAATGACTCCTTTCCCCTCATGCATTTAGACAAGGGCAGCAAACCAATTCATCAAGTGGGCGGTGGCAGCTGCCCATGTCATGGCTTCAATGGGTCACAACAGCAAGTAACTATCAATGGGTCACAACAGCAATACAACTTTTTTCTTGCTATGACATTAAACACAATTAAGTCAATGCTTTCCAATCCATCACTCTTATCTCATTATACTTTCTTTGATTTCTATTTTACCAACCACGTACAAAGCCATGCTCCACAAGTCTTCCCAACGCAAGGTGGCAGTGGCGGTGCACTATATTTTCAGCTTTTGACAATATATGTGTGTATTATTTAGTGTTGATTTTCATCAATCATTTACAGAAATGTCATATGTTTTGATTGGTTAACTAAACCACTCTACTTTGAACCAGTCATATTCATGTTACGTACAGGCAAAGTGGCCTATGATATTTTGGGTTAGGTACACCGGGTAATGTTTTGCAAGATACAAAGGGGAATGTTTTGTACGGGTAAGGTAAATCTCAATTGTTTTGTAAATGTTTTCGAATAATACTTAGAAGTCATGAGGTCATCAATTATGTAACGTCTCCTTATTAAAAGAAACTAACGAAACGATATATATACCATTGTCTCCTCTTCCAATGAGAATGCGACAAATGAGTAATTACAATCATGATTTCTAATATTTTTTAATATTTTGAGCCCATATTTGAAGTTACTAAATAAGATTGTAAATTTTGTGACAATATATAAAAATGAGAATCAAACAAATAGATAAAAGACAAGCAAACACAAGATTTACTAGGCTCAATCACAATGTATAATCTACGTTCACGAGAAGAAACAAACAATGAAAACGAACTAATAAAAGCTCTTGATTTCTCTCAAATCTAGAAACCCTTATTACACCCTTAATCTCTTTTCACCTCACCCTGATTACACAAAAAATTTACATTTAGCTCTTGTCCCAAATTATTTGAGCCAAGTCAAATAACAGGCTTCATTCTAAAATCAAGAAATACTTCAACACAGTAAATGTTTATATTATGGCATTTGAACATAATAACTCGAAAACATGTCTTATCTTTCTTCAAAAACTATTTCAATTTCGTCTCAAGATTTGGATGAATAGATATGCATTTGCACATTTCCCTGTTAAACTAAATATACAAGTGTAAGTGTCAGTAGAACAAAAATATATCTTAGTTGATGTTACGTGTTGCAGCGGGCACCCCTCTGGTTTGACATAACGGGCATGGGGTACCCCTAATTTGATTAATTCAACAGAGAGGGACCACTGTAAAACCAGTCATTCTTTCACCTTTTTTCAATAGTTTCTTATTATTTTTCATTGTGTTCATACAAACATAGGGCAATGACCTGTTTTCAACGCAACCATGTAAAGGGTGGGTGTGGGGGCCACGCTCCTCTGATTTTTTTTATATTAGACAAATTAGATAATATAATAATTCATTACAAACATAACAAAAACACAAATTTAGCCTTCAGCATAGCCTCATGATGCACTAAGCTTTTCTCCCCCTTCACAAACTATATATCTATTCAAACCTCAGTAGCCTTCTTCCTCTGCTAGTTGCGATTCATCATTTGTTGGTCCTAGTCATTGCTTGGGACAAATTTAGGGCATTAGGATAAAACAGATAATTTAGCGTAATATCATATTAAAATTTATGAGTACTCACTATATTTTTTTAAACATTAAAAGATATATAACACTTATGATGAGCTTATGTGAGAACTGATATGATATCCGCATTAACAACATTATGTTTTCGTGAGGTGGCCCTCAAGAGAATTGCACGGAATTGGGTGACATGGACAGCAAGAGAAGGGGTTGTGGGGCTCACGCCTGACAACATAATATTGCCCAACACGAAGAGCATAGTAATTCCAGATCTCATACACCAAGAGTACACCACTCATATTTTTTCATTATATTTTTATTTTAACTTTTTTTTATGTTTTCATGTTGATGCGGTTGAATACCCTTTTACTAGGTGGCAAATGAGTCTTCAATTCACCATTAGTACCGTACTCACCCTTAATCAAATTTATCAAACTAACGATTAGCTAAAGACCCATTTGCCAAGTCAATAGTGGGTAGGAGTGTGTAAACGGTCGATTCAATAATCAAATCAATCAAGATTCACTAACCAATTAAATTGAATCGATGAGTAAAATGGAACCAAACCGACTAATTTGAAAAATTGAACTAATTAATAATCAAAAAAATCAAAATCAAACCATATAAACCAAGCCAAACCAAACCAATTAAACCAAAAAAATCGAAAAAATTTGAAATAAAAACACACAAAATTGAAGAAAATAACATTTTATAAATATCAAAACAATATCGTTTTAAAGTTCGGTCGGTTTAGTTAATTTGGCTCTTTCAACTAAAAAACGAACTAAAAATCAAAGACTAAACTTTGAGAAAAATTAATCAAATCGAACCGATGTAAGAAAAAAATCAAACCGAATTAACAAGTTTAATCGATTCAGTTCAATTAATTCGAGGAAATTAAACTTTTGTTCCCCTAATAGTGAACATCAAGAAGGCACATTTTTAAAAATTTAAATATTCAACTAACAAAATAAATATAAATATGAAACTGGCGATTAGCCTATAGAACAGGGTCAAAGTGCCCTTTTGTCATAAAAAGTTGGAAGGTCCTTTAGATGAAAGTATGTTTAAGTGAACAAGTAATAGTTAATGCGGGTATGTACATGCCCTGCTCTCTATGCGCCTCTAACATATAAATTATGTTAAATTAGGTTTATGGAGTTATTTGAAAATGTTATTTATTGTATAATATGATTTATTGTTATTATTATTATTATAAAATTTATTTATACTTATAATACTATATACTATCATTGCTATGGGTATTCTTGAATTATTATTGTTGTCGTTTGAATACAAAAATAAATTTATTTATTAAGAAATCATTTTCAAGCATTCAAGATTTTGTAAGAAAGAAAAATAATTAAAGTGTAGAACATTTTTTACATAAACACTCTGATACTTAAATTAGATCATCATCTTCAAAAGAGATAATAGAGCTCTTTCTTAAATAAAAATAACTTATCTTTAAGAAATAGAGACCCTTTTATTTATAAAGGAGCTCAGGGTTGATAGAAACATTCTTAATATTTCAAAATCGACTAGGATTTGAACTTTTAACAAATGAGATAAGCTTTATCCTCTACAAGATTCTTGAAAAAAAATTTTGACCATCAAAATTATTTATTAACTTATATTTTATAAGAACATCCTGCGAGAGAGTCTCTTGAGCACCTCCAAAATCTCTTAAATCTTCTTCTCTTGTGGGATTACTTCGCGAGAGAGTTTCCAAGAGTCTTGCAAGTCTCTCAGACCTCTTTGAGATGGTTTTCTTTGACCTTTTTGGGTCTTTGCTCTTGCAAGTCGGGCCTTTATTGGTGGACCTTGACCCATAATACATCAATAGTAATCAAACTTTGTTTATGTAATCTTGAGTGGCTTCAATTTTTATTGATTTGAATGATTTTTAACTTAATTTGATGATTGTTTTACAAATTTTCTTGTTCATTATTAGATGTTATAAGTAAAATTGATTATGTTAATGCATTATTATAAACATTTAAATTGAATGGATTTAAGACTAAGTTTGAGAGATAACGAGGCGGATTTAGGAATTGTTATTCCCTTGTGGGGGCATCCGGGTCGAGAATGGGCCAACCAAAGCCCAACTGCGCTCTGTCTGATAAGGCTAATTAACAAACAAAAGTAAGAATAAAAATGATTAAAAATTATGTGGGCCATTGGGCCCAAGGCAGATGACAAAATTAAATGCCTAAGGCCCACCTGCTCCCCAACAAAGGCAAGTTGGGTTACTTTGGATCCTTCCATCTTGTATTGCGTTCACTGCCCATGGTTTTATGTATTACTGGTGGGGTAATGGATGCATGATAAAAAGGGTTAGGGGTTGGGGGTTGGGTTATAATTGAATTGATTCAAGTTGAGTTTTATTGAGTTTAAATTAGACTAAGTAAATCAATTTTTAGGCTCTCGGGGTCAGCTCAAGTTTGAGCTTGATAAGCTTCTGGCAAGCTTGAGCCTAGACTTGGGTTCGAGCTCAATCTCGAATTTGTCATAATTATTTTTAAAAAATTTGATAATTTGATATATAAATTATCAATAAATATAATTTTAAATCAAATCTAATAATTAACAAATACAATATCAAGGTAATCAATTTATAATAATTTTATATTAAATAATATATTTATAAACGAACTTGTTCATAAGCTATTTACGAACTTCTAATCTAATCTATTAGTATTCATGAACTTCTAATCGAACATATTCGTTAGTTTTAGCTAATCGAGATTTACTTAATTCAAACTCGACTCATTTATAAATCGAGTTTTAAAATTAAACTCAAAATCATGTTATTTACTTTAATGAACAAACTCAAATGAATTTTTGTCGAACCAAATATTAAGTTTCTTGCAAACAGCTTGACTAATTTGCGACCAGATTAGCAGGTAAGGGTAAGTAAGAAAAAATCAAAATTGATCATTTTAAAAATTGTTAAAAATAATTTGATTTGGGTTTTATATTGTGGTAAATTGCAAAACCCAACAACTACTCTAATAAATTAAAAACTTTTAATGTTTAAATTTTTTATTTAGTTATAAAGACATGAATTTTAATTGATTCTCTAGTAAATTAACAAGATCGTCCTAAAAAATTATAGATGTACATAAAATTTCTACAAATACTAACTATTATTAATAAATTTTAGTCCTTTTTTTTTTATACAACACTTAATAAATATCTTGAAAAATATAAGTGTTGTATTCAAGAAAGTAGGCTCAACTCCAATATAGGCCCCGTTTGTTGCACCTTAATTAAAGAAATTATAACTTCTAGCTTCTAAGATTATAGCTTCTAAAACTTAGAATAAGTGGTGAACCTGTTTGCTGCAGCTTCTTAGAAGTTGTAGTTAAATAATTGTGGTGTTTGATATCATAAGCTGTAAAATAACTTATTTTTGTATAATTGTCCATAATACCCTTAGTAGTTATAGAATGATAATTTAAAAATTAATTAGTGTATATATATAAGTTTCAAGTGTTATAAAAAAATTAATTAGAGCATAGAGAGAGAGGAAGATGGTGAGAGAGAGGAAGAGATCTGAAAATGGAGATAGCGGTGGAGAAGAAAAATCCATGATTGCGTAGACAAGAGGGTAATTCTTTATTAAAAATAAGGGCAAAATTGTCACAAAAATGTAATTATTTAAGCAGAAGTTGTAAAAGGTGGGATATCCCAACTTTGAAAAAGTCAGCTTCTACCCCTTTTAAAAGCTAGTAGAAGCTATAAGTTAGAATTCCATAAGTTAAAACAAACACTACATCTCAACTTTTTGAAGCTAGAAGTTAAAAGTTACAACTTTTAAGCTGCAACAAATAGGCCCATAGTCCCAAGAGAAGAAACTGCAGAGGGAAAAGTTCAAGAGTTTAATAGTTCCAGGGAGATTATCTCGAAAGTCACTTTTAGGTACCTCAAAATCTGAGTATCTCGGAAAACTCTTTCTAAGACCTTTCTTGGGTCCCTCTCTCGAAAGTCTCCCCCAAGTCCAAGAACACGTCAACGAGCCTCCGAAATCTTTTTCTAGAGATTCATTACAAACAATTTTGAAAAACTCATATACCCATCTGTTTAACAATCTTAATTTCTATAAATAAATAATGATTCATTCGATCGATATGACTATAACTCTATTTAAATAATATTTCTATTACTTCTACATACTCTTTCAAATACTAACTTAAGCATTGAAATATTCGCATGAGAGACACCCCACATGCTTGACTGTTTTATATTCATATGACTCTTAAAAATTAAAACCCTGTGATATATATTTACCTGCAACTATAAATTTATTATTATATTTAAATAATAATAATAAAGAGGAAAATAAGAGTAAAGATATAGTTACGGGATAGACATAGGAATCCTCTACCCATATCATCTCCTTTGTTATCCCCTTTCAGCTTAACAAATTATAAATAAATTGAAAGCCAAACGAGGCCTATAATTATACAATGAATTATACAAAACCCATGTTTATGGGCTCACTATCTCCATTATGGGGCCCGTCTACAAAGCCCTTTTGTGTCTGAATATAACCCATCATAATGGACCACTAAGTAACTCCAAAAAAATCATTTATCAAGAAATTTAAAAAACTTTAAAAATATATCATATTTTACTATCTCGAACACTTAATTAGATGCACATTACTTTGGAATCTCATTAGTATTATTAATCTTTATACTTAGGTAGTGTTTGTTAAAAATGAATAAGATAATACTTTATCAAGATAATTTATTTATAAAATTTAAGATAAGTTATTCGAAAAACGAAATAGATAAATTTATCTTAAAAATTCAAGATAAAAGGTCTTGTGAGTTCTTTCTAAAAAATTTAATAAATGTAATAAAAAAATATTTTGTCTAAAATATTTTCTATATCCTACCTTTTTCGGTTTATATATTGATTAACAAATGTTACCTTGATGGAATGAGTTCTTTTAATAAATAAAATTATAAAAATTTAAAATAATAAAAATAATTTACAAAGATCAGTCCATTTAAAATTAAAAATAATTTCAAACTAAAATTTTTCAGGTTTGCCCGGCCATAAAGAGTTATAGTAATTTTTTTTTTCTCCAGTTAAAGCTCAGACTAATATTTAAATTATTTTTTGTGCTTAAGTAATATACTTAATTTAAATTATTATGCATGTCTTAAACTATATTGCTTATGAGTTATGGTAAGGGAGACTAAAGTTTGATTTATCCAAACTAATTGAATTGAATTAACTGAATTTGTTGGTTCACTTTAATTTTTTTTCTTGCATCGGTTTGGGTCGGTTAATTTTTTTCAAAAGTTCGGTTTTTTATTTTTGGTTCGGTTTTTAGATTGGAATAACTAAACTAATCAAACCGACTAAACTTTAAAACGATATTGTTTTGATATTTATAAAATGACGTTCTTTTCTTCTGTTTTGTATGTTTTTTTTATCAATTTTTTTGCATTTCATCAATTTAATTAATTCAGTTTGGTTTATATGGTTTTGATTAATTTTTTTAATTATTGATTAGTTTGATTTTTCGAATTAAATAGTCGATTCGATTCAATTTTACTCATCGATTTAGTTTAATCGATTAGTAGATTTCAGTCAATTTAGTAACCAAACTGACTATTTGCACACCCCTAAATTCTTCTCAAAATAAATAAATAATAATAATAATATAATAATAATAATAAATAATTCAAACTTAAAATAAGAAAAATTCACGCAACTCTCTTCAATTTTGATCATTTGACTTAAACATTCCGTTCACCCTTTAAACCTGTTAATGTAGAAACATAAAATTAGGTGTGGTCTTACTTTTGACCAAAACACTATCTCGAGAGATTACCTCAAATATACAAATCACTCATACTTTAGAAATTCTCCACTAAAAAAGATGGAACGACTAACGCCTTGTAAACTTTAATATTCTCAAAGCTTTCGTACATCGAACCCTAAATATTTTTGGGACAAAATATACTTATGCTTAGAAAAAGAACTCACCTCTAGCTTTCTAAGGTGGGACAACCAATGCAATCAAGTGTCGTGGGTAATTTTGAAAAATTTTAGAGACTAATTAAGTGAATTTTAAGGTTCAAACAATGGTCTAACCAAAGAGCCAAAATTAAAAAAGTGTGCCATCAATTTGCCCTTAAAATAATACATAAATTACACTTATTACCCTGAAATGTTATAAAAGAATAGAGATACTCTTGATATGTTCAAAATGACAATGACATCCTCTCACTTTATAATTTTAACTCGTCTCCTTCTATAAAAGCAAAAACAAAAATTAACAAATAAGTTCGATTTCAATAATTTACTAAGAAAAAAATATGGGTATATTTTTATTATACTAAATTTTTAAATATTTATAAAATTTCTTTTAATTATTAAATAGTTTAATCTATTTTGCGCATGAGACTTATCAACAAACTTACCGAATAGGGTTAAAAATGTTCAAATGCCCTCATCCCCGCTATTCTCTCCTCTCTTCCTTCCGTGGCGGCCTTTGCAATTGCAGCCTCATTGCCGCCTTTGCCTCGCAGCTTTGTCGTCGTCACGTGAGGCGAGGTTGCAAAGCGAAGGCAAACGATAAGGTGACAATTATAAAGACGACCATAAAAATAAGAGAGAAACGGGTAACTGGAATAAGGACATTACATTTGAATCTTTTTAATCCTATTTGATAAATCTATTTGTACATTTGGGACAATGTAGAAGGACTGTCGTTAAATATTAGAAGAGTTTATTATTCACCAAACCTGACAAAGTGTAATTTACCTTAGATAATTATGAGCAGCTTTGAAAAGGATATGAAATGGGTGGCTTCATGGTAATCATCATACACCATCATTTAAGAATGTGATATTCAGGGAAAAAGCTCTCTCTCTCTCTCTCTATGTCACTCCTTCTCTGTTTGTTTTGGGTACAGTGATTTTGCAGATAAAGGAAGCATACACCACTGTGGCTTTTGTTCAAAAGAAGCTGAGACTAAGAAATCTGCAAATCTGGTCTGCTGTTTCCCAGTCAAAAGATATTTGTGCTCTCTCTCTCTCTCTCTCTCTCTCTCTGATTCGTTCGTTCATTCATGTCTTCTCTGTTCTGTTCCCACCAGAGCGAGACCACCAACGGTTCTTCTCCACTTTTTTCTTCCTTCCTTCTCCCAAAATGTTTCTGATCCTAGCTAGATGATGAGATAGCAGCAGCATGAAATCTCTGAGCAGCCTCGGCCTCGCCTTGAGCCTCGTTTTCGGATGCCTTTTCCTCGCCCTCCTAGCCGAGCTTTACTACCTTCTATGGTGGAAGAAGAGGATCGCCAACAGGGAGCTTGATGATCCCGGCTACGGCGGAACCCCGGCCAAAGAGTTGCTCTACATTTTCTGCTGGAAGAAGCCCTCGTCTCTCAGCTCCACCGCCGCTCTCGACCCGCAAGAGCTCCGCTCCGACTCCCCTTCCGCCGAGGACTGGTGGCCTGAGACCGAGCTTGCCGGCCCGCCCAGGTTTCTCTTCACGATTAAAGAGGAAACGAAGGAGGATTTGGAATCCGAAGACGGGAAGTCCAGAAAAGGGTCGAGAAGCCGAAGCTTGAGCGATGGGATTAACGTCTCGGTGGAGACTCCGTTTCTCACCCCCATTGCTTCGCCGCCGTATTTCACGCCGCCGCGCAGCCCCATAGCCTTCTCCGGCAATGGGTTCAATCCCCTCTTTGAATCGTCATCGCCGCCTGCCCAGCTCAAGTTCTTGAAAGACGCTGAAACCAAACTTCACAGAAGAAAACTGGGTCAAGAAGTTGAGGAGGAAGTTCAGAAGGTCGAAGGATCGTCGATTCAACAAGATGAAGAGAATGATTCTTTCATTACGCTGGTTATCGATAAGAACAGAGAGGCAGAGATGAAGCACCATTCGAGCTCTTCACAGGTGCTTCCTCTGAGCTCGTCGCCTTCCTCGTTCAGATTTCAGACCACCCATTAACCTCAAAAACAGAAGAAAATAAACCCATCTCTCAGATTAGAGCTTCGTAGACTCAATTAGATTGTTTTTGTTGTTTGGTTTGCCTGAGAATCTGGTGGTTTCTGGCGATCTTTTTGGGAGTGTGTTGGCTGGGGGAATGATGATGTGATTAAAGTTGCAGGCGCAGGGGCCGTGTTGGAAGCATTCATGGGGGAAAGTGGCGGAGCCTGCCTGCCGGGGACCCAAAGGGGGTGAGTTTTGTTTTATTCAATCTCCATGTCCCCTCAAGTGTCTGAGAGACATTACCTGTAAAATGAACTGTTCATTGCGTTGCTGCTTGTAATGATGCTACTGCCCAGTGAGTGCAGTGGCACCCTGAATTCTTTAAGTTATTTTTTATTTATCTAAAGATTTCTTTTTATAACACCCTATTACTAACATTGTTAATTAATCCTTAATTAAGAAAAAATAAGTCAATTAAATTATAATTAACTTAAATTTAAGTTATTTAACTAAAATAAAAAAATCAAAATATTAAAAGAAAAATTGTTGCTGGCTAGAACACATTGTTGGCTACGACTTTTCTTCTATTTTTTTAACTTTGATTTTAGTTAAATAGCTTAATCTAAGTTAGTTATGATTTAGTTTAGTTAAGATTTAATTAATAATGTTAATAGTGGAGGGATCTCTAAGCAAAAAAAGCTAAAGGAATGACCCTTAGAGTTATACTTTTTAAATCATAATTTTTCTTTTTGCAAATGATCCAAATTATATAATTTATAGTGTCGCAATCAAATCAACTCAAGTCAAATCAAGTCGAGCTTTGTTGAGCTTCAACTCAACTTGGAAAACCAATTTCCAAGTTGAAGCTCAACTCAAACCTTAAAATTTGGCTCATATGAAATGAGCTTGAGCTCGACAAATCAACTAACTTAGACTAGGGTGGATTTGCTAGAAATATTTTTAAATAATGTTATATTAAATCTAATAATTAACAAATATAACATTAACATGATACTTAACTAAAAAAAAATTAAATTACATTAAATATAATATTGTTCATCATAATTTAAAATTTGATAATTTTATATTAAATAATATATTTATAAAATTATAAATAAATTTATTAATATTTTTATAAATTATCCTATTTACGAGCTATTTGCGAACTTCTAATTGAACATATTGATAAACCTCTAATTAAATATGTTTACAAATTTTAACGAGTCGAGTTTTACTAACCTCAAACTTGACCTATTTACAAATCTAACTTTTGTTGAGTGGAGCACTTACTCACTCACAAAGAATTCGACTCATTTGCGAGCTTAGTAGATTATCTTTTCTTTTTTAAAAAAAGTTTTAATTTTTTTTAAAATAAAGACAAGTAACTAAATATTATTTTTATTTTTTTAAATATGAAAATTTAAAGAAAATGGAATTAATTGTTTTTTGGCCTCAAAATTTTCATTAAAAAAACAAACTAATTAATATTATCTTTCTTTTATCCATGTTTCTGACAAAATTTCAAGTGTGACAATGCAATATTCATCTCACTATTGGCTTCAGTCCACCCACAAATTATGACCGTTGGATCTTTATTCAATCAACAACGTGACAATCTTTATCACTTATATTTATAATTAAAATATTATTTAGACACTTAATTTTCATATTTTGTGTGATGTTAATATTAATGATCAATTGATCCCTAATGATAATTCACTATATAGTAAATACTTATCAACAATTAATTATTAATATTGAGTATCACAAAATATCAAAATTTAATATTTAGATAATAATTTATGTATTTATAAACCAACTATGATGCATGGAAACGCTTTGGGGGTGTCATTTTGGCATTTTCGAAATATTTCTTGTACCGATTGAGAAACACCAAAAAAATATTTCTCGACTATTTCTATAATTTTAAAAATATTTTAGAGTCGTTTTGTAATATCAAGAAAATATCGAAAACGCATTTCCGACGTACACAAATAAGTGAGATGGAACTTTTTTTGTCTTTAACTTAAAATTTTTAAATTTACTGTTTGTTTTTAAAAAATAAGTAACTTTTTTAAATTTATTGTTTGTATTATGTTTGATTATTTTTTTAATTTATTATTTATTTTTAATTAATAAGTCATGATTCATGAATAATATAATTTATATTTATATTTGTTTGAATATATTATAGAATTCATGTTTATTTTTAAATAGAATAACTATATTTTATAATTTTTATATTAAAAATTATATTTACAAAAAATTCCTTATATTTTTTATTTACACTTTTTCTTACATTTTTATTTATTATTTTTTTAAAAAAAATATCATCTCACTTCCATATAAGTGTAACTTAGGTGACAGTTGTTAAAATGAATAAAATAAGATAATATTAAAATAAAATTGAAATATTTTTTGGACCAAATTATGGAATGGTCAAGATAAAGTTAAAAAATATTTTAAATTTTTTATCAAACTGTTTGTTAATTTATTTGTAATGCACTAAAGGACATATGTATTATTTTTTCTTATATGTAAAAAAAAAGATAAATTTATTTAGAAAAATAAAAATAAATTTATTTTAAAAAAATTAAATAAGAAGTCACGTGACTTTTTTTTAATAATCACCAAATAAATTTAATAACTACAATAAAAATTTATTTTTATTTAAAATATTTTTATTTTTTATATTACATCATTTTTAATTTATATCTTAATTAACAAACATTGTACTACTAAACCATTACATGATGCTAGAAGCCAAAGATATTATACGTCATCATCCCACACGTCCATCCTCAGCCATATAGAAGTTAGAGGGTTAAAAGACCAAAATGCTCTCGTCCACTTTATAAATTTACAAAGTAGATCATTGCTCTGCTCTTTCCTCTTTCTCTTTCTATGGCCACGATGTGACCGTCGATCTTCCTTCACCTCGTCTCCTCGCTACCATCGTCTCGTCGACAGTTATAGCATCACAACCATAGAAAGAGAAAAAGGAGAGAGTAGGACAATGGTTTATTTTATAAATTTGTAAGTAAAAGAGGATATTTTGATCTTTTAATTCTCATTTGCTAAGCCATTTGATGAGTCTTTCTCGCTCTAAAAATTTTTCCATAGGAACCGATGATGTTGGATGCATGGCTGAGATGAAAGCATGTGGAGAGTTGAGTGGACTTTTCCCTAATCAATTCCAGACTGTGTGAGCTCTGTCTCCTGCCCTTCCTTCCGCCGAAAGCCCAATGCCCCCTCCCTCCAACAGTCATTTTATTTATACCCACCAACTTTCCTAAGGCCCTCCACACATTTTCTGGATTAATTAAATTAGGGTTGGTCTCACGATATTTGTAAAAAAATTGTAAATGCTACATAACTTATTATATTTTAATTTAAAAATGAAAATTTTGTTTTTGTATTTTAGAAATGAGTTAAATAAATTTTTATATTTTTAAATTTAAAACACGTTAACTATTATAATAATAAATATTACTTTAATATCAGACATTTTAATTCCATCAATAACAATAATAATTTTAGTAATAATCAAACCCTAATTTGAAGATTAAACCCAAAAACATATTCCAAACACATTGAATAGGAGAAGTACTTGTAATTGTACTTATAATTTTGGACTCCGCACCAGATTGTTGACTTGTCACGTGTTAGCCTAGTTATCGGACAATTCATGTGGCGAGCGAGGCCACTAGCGTGCATAAGGATATTCTTGTAATTTTAGGTAATGTCACATCAATATAGTTTTTTTTTAATCTTAATTTGGTATTTAATTTTGGTATTTGTGACTGAGTAGGGTTTGGGGTTCAATTTGGATGGTTATGATTGTATCGGGTTCTTTGAATATGTATTTAAACTTCAAATTAGGTCTCTGTGATTGTCTGGTGGGTGTTCTTTTGATTGGCAATAGATAGAGTTAATAATATCGTTAATGAAATTAAAATATTTATTTATCACAATAATGATAAATAAATGATCTAAGTCTATCATGATATTAAAATAATATCTATCATAATAATTAATATGACCCGAATGGATATTAAAGTATAATATCTATTTTAATTTTAAATTTGAAAATACAGTAATTTATTTATTTTAAATCTAACCACCGTTTTTGTCTAATATATATATATATATATCTCAAATTTAAATTAAATATTTAAATAAAGAATGTAAATTAAACTTTGCATACGCCTACATATAGATACACTAGCAAATTATTCTGCATAATGCGTTGGTTTAAAGGAATAAATTATTTTGCATGGAAAATTATATATTTTTTGCAATTTTAAAATATAATTGAAATATTTTATTATCAAAAAATAAATTTTTTTCGACGACCGACAAGGGTGTCAAAAAATAATTAATTGAAATATAATTATTTTTTTTGCGACGACCAACAGGAGATGGGTCGGTTTGTCGCAAACTTTATCGTTGTCGCCTCGATCGGTGTCTGGGTGCAGCGGGTGGGTCAGGGCCAAGTGCATGGCAACGACGGCCGACGAAGGCATGGGTCTCTCAGTGAGAGACTTGGTGCGGCAGGGGTTGCGTAGCCGATGTCGACAGGCGAAGAGGGGGAGAGAGAAGTGATTTGAGGATTTAGGGTTAGTGGGTTAAACACCCCCTGCGGCTGGATTTATTATTTTATATTTTATATTATATATATATTTTAAATATAATCAGGTGGTTCAGTTTCAAATTGAACTGCCAACCTCCAAACCGCGACTTGAAGGTTTTTCAAATCGTACTGAACCGCCTCTTTAAAAAACCGCGCAATTCGGTACGGGCGATTTTCGTGGTTCATCGATTTTTTTGAACACCCCTAGATACGTTAGCAAATTATTCTACATAATGCGTTGGTTTAAAGGAATAAATTATTTTGCATAGAAAATTATATATATTTTTTACAATTTTAAAATATAATTAAAATATTTTATTGTCAAAATATTAATTTTTTTCAAAATGATTTTAAACTTGTTTGAATAATATTAAAATTTACTAAGCAAAAAGAATAATATTAAAATTTATTGAGACAATATATAGATTTTTTAAACTTCATTTAATTATTTTTTTGATTTAAAGTACTTTAAATAATTTTTAATTTATAAACTTTACAAATTTGGTTTAATAACGAAAGCTGAAAAATGAAAGAGCATTTATTTAAATTATTTCCATTGAGAAATATAGGAGTGTGTATTCAAGACGAGGTGAATTGGGTGTTTTAAAATTTTCTTGATTTGATAAAGATTTTATACAAAAATTATTGGAGCCGTTTTGTAGCTCTAAAAATAATTCTGAAAATCTTTATCTTTATATATATAAAAGTAGGATAGTTACTACTAATAGTTGACTTGCCCAATTTCTCGCTTAAACTGTGCTGATTTATTTATTTTTTTCTCAAGCTATTAATCTGTTTATATTAATTATTCAACAAGTTTCAATGTAGCAGATTTATTGAATATAGCAGGTTTCAATGTACTAAAAAATAAATTATTTAATAATATTTTATTTAATTTATTAAATACAACAAGTTTCAATGCACTAAACCAAAAAATTAATTATTTAATTTATTAAATATAACAGGTTTCAATGCATCAAAAAATAAATTATTCAATAATATTTTATTCAACTTATTAAATACAACAAGTTTCAATGCACTAAAAATTGAATTATTCAATTTATTGAATATAGCAATTCCGATGCATCAAAAAATAATTTATTTAAACTTATTAAATACAACAAGTTTCAATGCACTAAAAAATAAATTATTCAATTTATTGAATATAACAGTTCCAATGCATAAAAAAATAAGTTATTCAATTTATTAAATACAATAGATAAATATTTAAGAATTAAAAAATAAAAAAATATATCTTACACATTAAACAACAGATAAAATTACCCCTCCAAACGAGTGATACGCTATTTGTCAAACAAAAAAAATTTCAAACTTCTTATGGCATTTCAATACAGCATATAGTGATTAAATAAAATATATAATTATTTAATTATGATTTATTCAATTTATTAAATACAGTAATTTCAATACATCAACAAATAAATTATTCAATTTATTGAATATAACATATAAATATTTAGAAATCCAACAGATAAATATTTTTTGATGCAGTTTCCAATGCACCAAAAAATAAATTATTCAATAATAATTTATTCAACTTATTAAATACAATAAGTTTCAATGCATTAAAAAATGAATTACTCAATTTATTGAATATAGCAGTTCTAATGTATCAAAAAATAAATTATTCAATTTATTGAATACATTAAATAAATATTTAGTAATTAAAAAATAAAAAATATATACCTAACACATTAAATAACAAATAAAATTACCCCTCCAAACGAGTGGACTGTCTTTGAAACCTATTTGTCAAACAAAAAAATTTTCAAGCTCCTTCTGGCATCTAAATACAGCATATAAATATTTACGAGTTAAAAAATTAAAAAATATATCTTACACATTAAACAGCAAATAAATATGATTGATGATGATTTCAGTGTTAATTCAATATTTTACATTCAATTTATTGAATACAGGCATCAAAAAATAAATTATTCAATTTATTGAATACACCAGATAAATATTTAGGAATACAACAGATAAATATTTTTTGGTGCAGATTCTAATGCACCAAAAAATAAAGTATTCAATAATAATATATTAAACTTATTAAATACAACAAGTTTCAATGCATCAAAAAAATAAATTATTTAATCTATTGAATATAGCAGTTCCAATGCATCAAAAAATAAATTATTCAATTTATTAAATACAACAGATAAATATTTAAAAAATAAAAAAAATATATCTTATACATTAAACAGCAGATAAAATTACCCCTATAAATGAGTGGAACGTCTTTGGAACCTGTTTGTCAAACAAAAAAAATTTCAAGCTCCTTATGGCATCTGAATACAGCATATAGTGATTAAATAAAATACATAATTATTTAATTATGATTTATTCAATTTATTAAATACAACAATTTCAATACATCAAAAATTAAATTATTCAATAAATTGAATACAACAGATAAATATTTAGAAATCTAACAGATAAATATTTTTTTGGTGCAGGGTCCAATGCAACAAAAAATAAATTATTCAATAATAAATTATTCAATTTATTAAATACAACAAGTTTCAATGCATCAAAAAATGAATTACTTAATTTATTGAATATAGTAGTTCCAATGAATTAAAAAATAAATTATTCAATTTATTGAATACAACAAATAAATATTTAGCAATTAAAAAATAAAAAAATATATCTTACACATTAAACAACAGATAAAATTACTCTTTCAAACGAGTGGACTGTCTTTGGAACCTGTTTGTCAAAAAAACAAAATTTCAAGCTCCTTCTGGCATCTAAATACAGCATATAAATATTTAGGAATAAAAAATAAAAATATATATCTTACACATTAAACAACAAATAAATATGATTGATGATAATTTCAATGTTAATTCAATATCTTACATTCAATTTATTGAATACAGGCACCAAAAAATAAATTATTCAATTATGATTTATTTAATTTATTAAATATAACAGTTTTAATGTATCAAAAAATAAATTATTCAATTTATTGAATACAACAGATAAATATTTAGGAATACAGCAGATAAATATTTTTGGGTGCAGATTCCAATGCACCAAAAAATAAAGTATTCAATAATAATGTATTAAACTTATTAAATACAACAAGTTTCAATGCACCAAAAAATGAATTATTCAATTTATTGAATATAACAGTTCTAATGCATAAAAAAATAAGTTATTCAATTTATTAAATACAATAGATAAATATTTAGGAATTAAGAAATAAAAAAACATATCTTACACATTAAGCAGCATATAAAATTACCCCTCCAAACGAGTGGAACGTCTTTGGAACCTGTTTGTCGAATCAAAAAATTTATTTGCTCCCTAAATGGCATCTGAATACAACAGATAAATATTTAGGAATACAGCAGATAAATATTCTTCATTTAACCGATTTCTTTGCAAACTAAAACTGAGACACAGTATTTGCCATGGCTCAAATACTACATATGCTGAGATATGTTGACAACACTCGGGCAAATTGGGTGTTCAAGATACGAGTCATCCGGAAGTGAGAAGTTTACAGTTATCATAACCAGAACGAGGTTAACAACATCGTTTTAGTATTGTCTGACAAAGATGTAAATTCGAAAAATGCTATTTTTTGTTCTTACCATACACTTTTGTTGTTTTTGCCAATATATAATATGTGTAATGTGTCATTTATCATGTTGTGTAGGGGACACGAATGCATGCAATTGACCTATGTAGGTCTTTTTTTGAAGAAACCTGTGTTTAGTCATGGGCAACTATACGTTGCAATATCAAAAGTTACAAGTCGCAGTGGATTGAAGATACTAATATGTGATAAAGAGGGTGAACACACAACTTCGACCACAAATGTTATATAGAAAGAAGTCTTCTAAAATTTATTTTAATCACAATGAAATAAAATTGTTGTTTCTTTACTAATTCATGTAGTATATTAAATTTACTATAATGTGCATTTCATATTTTGAACTATTATTATATATATATATATATTTGTTAAATATTGTATCTCGTGCATTGCACGGGTCAAGAACTAGTATAAACTGAAAGTGCTCAAAAATATGAAATCAAAAGTGAGGGAAATGAAAGAGACAAGCACACAAAATTTAAAGTGATTCGACTCAACCCGACTTACTCCACTACCCTGATTACAAGGATTTTCGAGAATCCACTACTTACTGCCTATTTGGAGAGGTATGCATTATCTTCTATTACAATAGCTTTTGCAAGGCTCAATTATAATATTTTCTAAACCTTTTTTAGGGATGAGACATTAACCCTCGCAACAGTTTGAGATAGAAAAATATAGAGCAAAAGCTCATAGACCGAACAACTCTCAAAAGATTATAAAGCAGAAGCTCACAGAGCAAATTGCCCTTAAAAGAATTTGAAAGAAAGATTAAGAGGGATTTTTAAGAATACACAGAGAGTATGAATAATAGATAATGAAAGCTTTCTATTCTCTCTAAATATGAAGTACTTGAAGACAAAAAAACACAGAGATTGGCTTTCAGCTTAGCTTTTTCTTTTTCCTTTTTTTTTTCGTTCTCTTCAAGATAATTTTTCTATCAAATTGGCTCAATCATGTTGTCTTGATGCACTTGTTATTTATAACTTTCCTTCTTCAATGCATTTGTCAATTTGTCTAGAGGATAGAAGTATTAAACTTGTAACCTGTAAGAATATTCCTTTTTATTGTCCTTCCAAGAGTTAGTATATGATTTGAAACTCAAATATAATTAATTTTGATGAAAGAATGTTCAGACAACTTTTAATGAAGATTTAATTGAAGAACAATTTGTTTCTAATGTAGTCTCAATGACTATATTTTTTAATTTTTAAAAACTGTTAGTCGAGTAAGACATATTAATTATTACTCAAGTGAGATATAAGATTACTTGAGTGATTTTAACATTTAATCTATTAAGATAAACATTACCTAACAATTGAATAATCTTTATCGATTAAGATTGTCAGATGCATAAGTCATTATTCGACTAAAAATATTTGCTACTCGATTAAAAATAATAATACTCAATTATGAATATTTCTTAGTCAATTAATTTTTTTAACTACTTTGTTGTTCCAATATGTTACTCAATTAAATATTTCTCATAGTTGATTAAATATTTGAATACGTTTTTGTCCAAGAATTATTACTCAATTAAGAAATTAAGTTACTCAACTAAGTAAAATATTAATTGATTACAAAATAATAGTCGTTTAATCATTTGAGTCTCTTTTTGTTTCAAGAATTGTTACTCAATTAAAAAATCATGTTACTCAACTAATTAAGATGTTACTTAAAAGACTAACACTCGGTCGATTAAACTCTTGAGTACATCTTTGTTAGACTATTATTACTCAATTAAAAAATTACATTACTCGACTAAGTTAAATGTTATTCGATTAAGAATAACTTCTTAGTCGACTAATCTATTGAATACAATTCTGTCATAGAATAATTACTTGATTAAAAATATATGTTACTCGATTAAAATATCTCTTAGTCGATTAACTATTTGGTGCATCAATTAACATTATTTCATCATTATTCGAGTAATGTGAAAAGAGATATAGAAGTGCGCACAAAAGGAGGATGAATCAGGTGTTTCAAAATTTTTCTATTTAATGAATTTTTTATACATAAACTATTTTATGCCTTTTTTTGGCTTTGAAAACAATGTTGAAAATGGAGACTAAAAGTGCTAGAAATTATGAAATAAAAAATATACAAATTAAAACAGACAACATACAAAATATTTGCTACTCGATTAAAAATAATAATACTCAATTATGCATATTTCTTAGTCAATTAATTTTTTTAACTACTTTGTTGTTTCAATATGTTACTCAATTAAATATTTCTCATAGTTGATTAAATATTTGAATACGTTTTTGTCCAAGAATTATTACTCAATTAAGAAATTAAGTTACTCAACTAAGTAAAATATTACTTGATTACAAAATAATAGTCGTTTAATCATTTGAGTCTCTTTTTGTTTCAAGAATTGTTACTCAATTAAAAAATCATGTTACTCAACTAATTAAGATGTTACTTAAAAGACTAACACTCGGTCGATTAAACTCTTGAGTACATCTTTGTTAGACTATTATTACTCAATTAAAAAATTACGTTACTCGACTAAGTTAAATGTTATTCGATTAAGAATAACTTCTTAGTCGACTAATCTATTGAATACAATTCTGTCATAGAATAATTCCTCGATTAAAAATATATGTTACTCGATTAAAATATCTCTTAGTCGATTAACTATTTGGTGCATCAATTAACATTATTTCATCATTATTCGAGTAATGTGAAAAGAGATATAGAAGTGCGCACAAAAGGAGGATGAATTAGGTGTTTCAAAACTTTTCTATTTAATGAAATTTTTATACATAAATTATTTTATGCCTTTTTTTGGCTTTGAAAACAATGTTGAAAATGGAGACTAAAAGTGCTAGAAATTATGAAATAAAAAATATACGAATTAAAACAGACAATATACAAAATTTATAGTGATTCAGTTCAACTTGAGCTACTCCACTATCTTGGTTTTTCACTAAAGATCATCAGAATCCACTACGAAGTGCTTGTTTAGAGAAGCAAGCACTATCCTCTATATCGATAACTTTTCAAAGGCTCAACAATAGCCTTTATAGTACCCTTTACGAAGGTCAGCTATAATCTTATAGTAGATTTTTTAAGGCTCAACTACAACTTTTACAATAATTTGAGAGAGAGATAAAGATATAAAAAAGCTTATAAAGTAAACAACTCTCAAAGAAATATGAGCAAAAACTCGCAAGATAAATACCTTCAAAAGAATATAAAAGAAAGATCAAGAGGGATTAATTTTAAGAATACACACAGAGAGTATAGAGGATAGAAAATGAAAGTTATTCAATCTCTCTCAATATCAAGAAATCGAAGACAGGTGAATAATAGAAGTTAGCTTTTAGCTCAGGTCTTTTTTCTTTGTTTTCTTTTTTTTCTTTTTTCTTCTTCTCAAAGAGAACATTTTCTTTCATACTAGCTCTAGGAAGTGTTGTTTGGTCATGGAGACACTTGATACTTATAGTTTTCCATTCTTCAATGCTCTTTTGCAGTTTGTTTAAAGGATAAAAGCATTAAGCTTGTAACCTGCAAGAGTATTCTATTTCTTTCCCATTCCAATGGTTAGAGTTAATCTTGAAGCTCAAGCATAGTCAGTTTTGATGAAAGAACGTTAAGACAACTTTTAATAAAGATTTGATTTGTCTAAAGTGAAAAACTATGTGCATCTAATATTGTTTACGGTCGTTATAATTTTGAATTTCAATACAACATTAATTGAGTAAAAATAGTGTTACTTGAGTGAGACATACAATTACTTGAGAAATTTAAGAGTTAGTTAATTAAATTTAAACGTTACTTGGCTATTGAATAATCAAAATCAGAATCAAAGTTTACTTTTGACATTTCTTTAGAAGTGGTTTAGCTGAAGGCTGGGAAGTGTGACAAAATAAAGAAAAACAAGCAATAAGGGCCTAATAGTGTGTCGCCCCATCCATTGAATGATCCATGAATTGCTTGGCATCGTGAAATGTGCACAAGTTGAATCAACCTATTAAGCAGTGGGAGGTACGGTACTTTATTATATAACAACACTTGTGTTTATTTGTTTTGTTTGACACACTTAGGATGATGTCCCCTTGCAGACGTGCCATCACAATATTCTTTTTAGTGATGAGGAATTTAATCTGGATATGATTCACCAGCGACTGTTTTGAGAAAGAATTTCAACCTTAGAACCCATGCTAGCCCACCTCCTCCACCTAACCGTTGAGCAACCCCGTGGGGCTATTTTGGTGGAGACACTTGTTCAAGTGGGTTGGGCTCAGGAGGTTTCTCGTAGCATCATGGCTAGGTGGTAGTGGGATATAAACCATGAGTACAGTGCTATAAAGGTCGGATTTGGGTGGGTTTTGACTTTTTTGTTGTGACCTTGGATCTAGTGGTGGCTTTTGATCAATTTATGCACTTTAAGTGTACTTTGTCTATTGGTTAAGTTTCCTTCTATCTTACTTGTATTTATGGTTCCAATGACGAGGTTAATTAATTACAATTGTGGAATAGATTGTTTCCTCTTGTTGTATCTATTGATTCTTCTCCTTGGGGGTTGATGAGTGATTTTAATGATTGTTGATATGTTTCTAAGATGCAAGGGGGGGAAGGGATTAATGTTTCTATTACTGTTGGCATATATTAGTTTAATTAACTTATTGCAAGAGCATCTATTTAGGATTTAAGCACTACAAAAAAAAAATTGTTTTTAGTGGCCACTTTTAGAGACGGCCAAAAAATATTCGCCACAAATACAACTATTAGTGGCAACAAAAAATTATTTGTCACTAAAAATACCTATTTAGTGGCGGTAAAAAAAAAATGGCCGATAATTAAAGAGCTCATTATTTGTGACGGCCACAATCTGTGGCCACTAAAAGTGCATTATTTTGACAGCCAACTATGACGGCCACTAAAAGACGATCATTTGTGACGGTCGAACATGGTGGCCACAAAAAGATTGGGATGCTAGACAAGCAAACTTAATTGTGAGTGACCACCAAAAACACATTATTAGTGACGATCATTAAAGGTGGAGTATTTGTGATAGCCGAACATGATGGGCACTAAAAGCTTGGGATGTATGATCCTCTCAAACAAGTTTATTTGTGATCGTCACTAGTAATGACAATTAAAAGTGCATTATTTGTGACTACTAGTATCGATGGCAACTAAAAGTATATTATTTGTGATGACTAGACGTAGCGGCCACCAAAAGCTTGGGATGTCGGTTTGGCTCCATTATGCTTATTTGTGAGGGCCGACGGTGATGACTACTAAAAAATGACTAGTTGTGACGGCCATTGAAGATGGATTATTTGTGACACTGGAACATGGCGGGCACTAAAAGCTTTTGCCATAACTTTAATTCTAATATATTTATTTGTGATGGTTAACTCTGACAATCACTAAAAATGAATTATTAATACATAAAAATACAACAACGTGTTAATATAAAATGTCACATAAAGTATAAAATATAATTAATAATTAATAAAAATATTTTCATTCTTAATAACATTCTTCTTTCAATATATTTTGATGCACGTTTTTATTTCATAATAGAACTTATTCTTTTTTAATATTCTTAAAAAGTATATTTTTTTATTTTAATATATTTTTATATTTAATTATTAATAATATACTTATTCTTAAAAAGTATATTTTTATATTCTTAAAATATAAAATATAATTAATAAATAAAAACAAAGTATATTTTTATTTCAATATACTTTTATTTCATTCTTCTTTCAATATTCTTGAAAAGTATATTTTTTATTACTATAAAATTTACAAAAAAGAAAAAGATATTTTGTTTATTTTTCTTTTCCTTTAAAATATAAACAAAACTTTAAAAAATATCTAAAATTTACAAAAAGAGAAAAGATATTTTGTTTTTTTTTCTTTCAAAATATAAACAAAAGTTAAAAAATAAAATTTAAAAATAACTTTAAATTTTTAAAGTTATTTTTAAAAATAAAAATAAAAAATAAAAAATAAAAAAAAATATTTTTTATTGACCTTCACCTCCCTCCCTCACCTTCCCGCCTCCTTATTCATTTCCCTCCAGCTCCCTCTCTCATCTTGCCTTCACTGCCTCCACCCCATCGCCTCTCGCCTGATTGCCGCAGCCCTCTCTGTCTCCTTCTCCGTCTCCGTCTCCGGCTCCTGCTTCGGCTCCGTCGCAGCTTCCTTGTTGCCTCAACGCCGTCGCCGTCGCTGCCGCCGCCGCATCCGCTGCCTCAACGCCGCCGCCGTCCCCATCTCCATTGCGGTCTCCGGATCCAGCAGGTCTGTCTCTTATTTTGTTGCAGTAGTGAACAGATTTTGTTTTTGGTGCTTAGAGAACAAATTTCGCTTTAGGTTTTTGGCTTGGAGATGTACAAGGTCGTGAGGATTTTATTCGATTTTTCTTCTTCTTCTGAGGGTTTATTTGAATTGCCTCTGGTTTGGTCTACGCTTAGTGTTGATATTGAATCATCGTTTGCAGGTCTTAGTTGTCTCGTTTGTTTCGCAGATCCTATTGTAGATTCTGATTTTGAGATATAACAGTTGTTTTCTGTTCTCTAGTTTCGTTTTTGATGGGCGATGGCGATGTAGCATTCTGTTCCATTTAATCAAGTTCTACTTCTTGACGGTAGCAGAACAGATAAAGCTCTGCTTAATCTCCATTTTTTTTGGGCTTTCTTTTTATCCTTTTGAAACTATAAATCAGATTTGGGTACCAAAGTCACTTAGATTTAATTTTCCTAACTATTAGCTGAGCACATAAAGTTATACTGAAAGGATTTTTATGCTAAACGTTGCATTCTTTTTTTTATAATAAAAGTGTTTTTATATAAGTAATTTTCATAAAAATTAAATTTGGCACAATACCTAATAGAGTTGTCATGTTTGGGCTGGGGTCTTGGGCCAAACGCAGCTCTACTAGTAGTAGCAGACAATTGTTTGATAAATTAAAAAGAAAAGATAAAGAGTGTAATTCCACATGTTGTCATAAATTCATTGGTTTATATACATGACAAAACGTTGATGGTTTAGTGTGTAAATTTTTGAGAAATAATAATGGAACTCAAGAGAAGTCAAATTACTGACTATCAAGTCCGCAAAATAAAGAATGAATTTACAGTTGCATAAAGCAAACACCTATGCTTACTATTTTGGCTTGGTACATCTCCAAGCCAAAACCTAAAGCAAACAAGTAACTTACAGTTGCCTCTTTCCCGTGCTTACTATTTTCATTTCACTATTGACTCTTCTATTAGCTGATTCAAGTCTTTGATTCATTTAATTAGTTTCTTGCTTTCCCAGCTCAAAATTTTCATTAGTTTCTTGCTGATTCAGGTCTCTGATTCTTGTTAATTTAAATAGAAGTGCCACATTAAACAATGAAATCAGTTCCTTTTGCTGGCATTGCTCATTATAACAATTAACAGAAATTTTTTACCGATGTTTGTTATTCTAAATATAGGTGCAATGTGAAATAATTTTTTTGATCAAATCCTTAATATTAAGTTTAAACTTGAAGACAACAAAAACTTAATATTGTCACCCTTAATTTTGCTGAAACAGGACAACTTAATTTCAAGAAAAATTCTTATTGCTATAAGCTTTGGGGCTACTAATATTGTCACCCTTCTCATTTTCCTTGCAGTGTTGGTTTGTTTTCAAATCGTTGCGTTATTTGGATTGTATTTGCATCATAAGAGGTATGTATCCCGTGAGTGATGAGATTTTATCACTCCCTCCGGGTGGTGGGAGATCACCCTAATTTATAGGTATGGAATAGTGAATATATATATATATATATTGACATTGTGTATGTACCCCATGAGTGATGGGGATTTTATCACTCCCTTCAGGTGGTGGGAGATCACCCTAATTTATGTGTTTATTTGTCCATTTATATTTAGATTGTCTAATGGATGTTTAACAACTTTTATAAATTTTACGTTAGACTTGTACCTTACATTTGTTGTAGTTTCTTTTGTTAGTTTCTTGAATAGGAATATTAATTTTTTATTAATATTTATTTTTAATTAGTGTGATGGATAAGAGTTGGATGCAATTGGATGATAGACTTTGTGACCAATACTTGAATGGAGTTAATGATTTCCTTGAATTCGCGTTCAGAAACTCATGCATAGATGGAAAAATTCGGTGTCCTTGTGTGCAATGCAACAATACATATTTTTTTGGTCAAGATGATGCCAAGTTTCATCTAATTAGGTATGGAATAGTTAAAAATTATGTTAATTGGTACTACCACGGGGAAGAGGTATTGGTTGAGGTAGAGATTAGTGATGAGGATGATAACAACAATAATGATGACGGTATGTGTCCTATGTTGGAAGAAGCCTTTGGGATGCCACGTGTTAATATTGATATGGGTCACGATTCATCTAACGAGAATGAGCCGAACTCGAGTGCAAATTTTTTTTATGAATTATTGCATGATGCCAAACAACCTCTATTTCCAGGATGCACCCATATGTCAAACCTTTCATTTCTTGTGAAACTGTTGCATTTGAAATGTTTAAGTGGGTGGAGTAACAATTCATTCAACATGCTACTTGAGATAATAAGATCTACATTTTCAGCGAGTGAAATTGTCCCATCTTCTTATTATGAAGCTAGAAAATTCATCCGAGCTTTAGGACTCGATTATAAAAAGATAGAATATGCATACTTTTTCAAAAAGAATATGCAAATTGTCATGAATGTGTGAAGTGTGGTGCTCCTAGGTGGAAGTCAGTGGTAGGAAAAAAAGAGGTAACTGGGAAAAAGGTACCTACAAAAATCCTGAGGTATTTTCCATTGACTCCAAGGCTTCAGAGGCTATATATGTAATCCAAAACAGTTTTAGATATGTGATGGCACGAAGAGGAACGTGTTAAAGATGGGTTATTACGTCATCCAACTGATTTTGAAGCTTGGAAAAAGTTAGATGAGCATTATCCTTCGTTTTCAATTGAACTTTGTAATGTTAGATTTGGATTGGCAAGTGATGGATTTAATCCATTTGGCTCAATGAGCGTTGCTCATAGTACATGGCCTGTGGTTGTAGTTCCATATAATTTGTCTCCTTGGATGTGCATGAAGCAGCCTTATCTCATATTAACCTTACTTATTCCTGGTCCAAAAGCCCTTGGAAACCACATTGATGTTTACTTGCAACCTTTGATTGAAGCATTGAAGGAGTTATGGGAGGCCGGTGTTCAAACGTATGATGCCTCAGATAGGCAAAATTTTCAGTTGCATACAGCTATTTTACGGCCTATTAATGATTTTCCTGTCTATGCAAATTTGTCTGGATATAGTACAAAGGGAAAGTGGGCTTATCCTTGTTGCAACAAACACACCGAGTCTCATTGGTTAAGTTATGGGAAAATTTTTTGTTATTAACTTATTGCAAGAGCATCTATTTAGGATTTAAGCTTTTGTGGTTTTGTTGACATTGAATAATCGTTGGTTGGGGTCTGATTATATCAATAAGAGGTTGGACTAGGTGGTGGTGAATGATAGTTGGTTGGGTCGATTTAGGGGTAGTAAGGTGGTATTGTTGTAGCCTAGCTTATATAATCATAACCCAACTCTTGTTTATTTGGAGGGGAAGCAAATGAGGTCTCAAGATAATTTTTGTTTTAACAATCATTTGGTTGACCATTCTATGTTTTGCTAGTGAAAATGTTGAAATTTGTGAAGCAATCATGAAAGTGTTAAATAAGGACAAAGGGCATGTGACTTTGAGAGTTATCCTGGTTTGCGAACAACTTCTTGGGTGCAAAGGTCTCTTGTTGATTCTCCTAATGATATTAATTAATTTGGTGACAAGGATCATTGTACTAGGTTCTTTTTTGAGATTATGTTAACTGATCAGAATTACCAGCAAATTCATAGTTTGAAAAAGAAGATGGTTTTTATACTCAGATAAAGAAAGAGGTTTCTTCTCAAATTGTGGGTTTTGTTCAAGTCTCCTGGGTACTTTTTAGTGCTTTGACCTATTAGAGAAGGAGAAAGTGGCTATGTATGTGGACAAAGAGCTTTTTGAGGTCTGTATGTGTAAAATATGAGTGTTTACCCAAGAGAGGGGTGAACTAGGTGTTTCAAAAGTTTTTGGTTTGATGTAAATTTTGTACAAAAACTATTTTCTACTTTTTAAAAATTTTGAAAATAATACTAGAAATGTAAAACTGTAAATGCACAATGTATGAAAATCAAATGTAAAGGAAATGAAATAGGCAGTACACACAATTTATAGTGAACACAACCCGACCTACTTCACTACCTTGACTCCTCTCCAAACATTTTCAACAGTTCACTAATTATTTGGCTTTTACAGGTTAAGCTATAACATTCACATACTTTGATAGACTCAGTTGAAATCTCAGCTTTTACAAGCTAAGCTGGAACTTAGTTTTTACAAACTCAGTTGGAACCTCTGCTTTTATGGGCTAAGCAGTAACCTTTTCAAGCCTTTTCATAAGATAAGGCAACAACCCTTATGCTTTAAACTAGGCTCAACAATAACCTTTACATCAAATTTAGAGAGAAATATTTGAGCAAAAGTTCACAGAGTAAACAACTCTCAAGGATTTATGAGCAGAATCTCACAAGGCAAATGACCCTTAAAAAGAATATGAATGAAAGATTAAAAGTGATTTTTAAATACAAATAGAGAGAATAAAAAGATAGGAAGTGGATGTACTTGACTCTCTCTTGCGATAAAAGACTTTGTTGACAGATGAACTCAAAGAATGATGGCTTTCGGCTCAGCTTTTATTTTTCTTTCTCATTCTCCTTAGGAAAGCATTTCTTGTTAGCTCAAGAACCTCAACTTTGTGCATGTCATGGGTATTTATAGCTTTAGTTTCTTCAATGGACTTTTTAGTTTTATCTAAAGGATAAATGAATTAATCTGTAAATCAGCAAAGAATATTCTATTTTTGCATTCCAATGGTTAACATATGTTATTTAAGCTCAAGCATAGTCATTTTTGTGAAAGAGATGTTCAGACAACATTTATAATGATTAGATTGTTTGGAATGGAAAACTATGCGCAATTAATATTGTCTATAACGGCTAGTTTTTTGAATTTCAGAACAACATTTGTTAAGTAAAACTTGGTATTACTCAAGTAAGACACACGCACAGTTACTTGAGTAAGCTTAATAGTTAGTCGATTAATAATTCAAATATAGAGACTCACTCTTTGTCAAATAATTTTTACTAAACTATATCATGTAGTTATTTTACTAAGTTATAAAGTTACTCGATTAATAATACCTTCTTAGTCAACTAAATGTTCAAGTACAAAAACTTGACATATTTGGCCCTATGTTTTACTCGATTAGAGAGTATAGTTACTCGACTAATATAACACTTAGTCAAACACCTATTCCAACACTTATTCGAGTAAAACAAATGTGTAATCAATTAATCTATTGAATGTTCAAGTCTTATTTGATTAAAAGAATAAGTTAGTCGAGTACAACACTTATTCCTCAATTAAACATTTCCTTATTCGATTAAAATGATAATTACTTTATTAAGCTCATACATTAGTTGATTAATCTTCAAGTCACAACATACTTTACTTGATTACAAAAATGCAATTACTCAAGTAAGTTCGAAAGTTAATTACAACTAACTTTCCCAAACATATATACTCGATTAATTATGGACTTTACTCGAGTAAGATGTGTGTTAATTAATTAATAAATAGTCTTACTCTATTAACAATCTTTCAGTTTTAAGTATATGTTTACTATTTGAAAACTCATCATTTGGTTCATTAAAGTTTTGCTCGGATCTCATCATCAAAACATTCTCAAAATCAAACTTAATAAGGTCTAACACCAAGATGTCTAATCTTAAGGCAGTTTCTCAAATTCGACCAATTTATTCTTAATAAGGTAGCTTATAACTGTCATTGGTATTGAAGAAATTTTATTCTTATGCGTGATTTGGTGAGGCCTTATATTATATGGTATATGAGGGATGGCAGATCAACTTTTTTTTTGGTATGATTCTTGGCATCCTTTAGAGTGTTGGTTAATCAATTTTCTTGTTAGTTACCTCGAAAGTTGGGGGTGTCGGTTATTAATAATGATGCTTGGAAATGGTCCAAGGTGAAGTCACAAGTGTTGGTGGGGATTTAGGGACCCTTGTTTGTTTATGTGTTTGATGGATCGCCCAAATTTGGTGCAGTATGTCCCAACTTTTAATTGTGTGTTTTCGATAAAATTTGCTTTTTCTATTGTTGTAGAAAGGTGTGAAATTGTGTCATGGAGGAAATTGGGATGACATAGTTCAAGGGTTCTAGCCTATGCTCTCATCCCTTAGTTGACCATTAGGAAGAGGTTGTTCACATTGGATAGCCTCAACTTATACATCCCTTTTCTTAATAGGTGTTTTTCATGCAAGGCTGTGACAAAGAGACAATCATTTCGTTTTTGATTGTGGTTATTTGCGATGCATCTTGGTGTTCTTTTGATACAAGTGTGAGTTTGCTTGCCTGTGAAGACTATAAGACCAGGGGATTTTGTGGGTGGTATGGAAATTGAGTGGTAGATTGCACATCATCATATTGTTCACGTGATGATTTATTTCCTTTCATAAGAGCAAAATAATCAGTGCTTTTATGGCAAAAAATGTATTGAGGTACAGTTAACTTACTAGATTTATAATATTGTGTGAACCAGGTTGGCTACCCTCAATTTTCCTTGTACATTGGAGGGTGTTGCTTTGGTGCATTGTTGAATCTTTTGGCAAATTGTATTCGATATAGGTTTTCGGGTATGCATTTATGCTTTTTGTTATTTGTAACAGGAGGTCTATTTGGTTTGATTTGTTTTTGTGTTTATCTTAGGTTACGTTCTAACTTAAGTTGTGTACATTATTTTATTCATTATGTTCAATTCATTTTCAAAAAGAAAAAAAAAATTCTTAGGACCATTAGTGTAAGTTTGAGTCTCATTGATCACATATAAAATGTATTTTTTAATTAAATTCTCGAGAGGTCACGTTTATCACAATATATGATAAGGTTTATGTGACATTCGACGTGGCATGTGGTTAATGTAATGTTTCAACCATTATACTATATGATGGGGTTTGTATAAATAATGTGTCTCTTTGGTTGCTACAAGTCTCCATTTGCCGTGATATGAAATTTTGCTTGGCTCATGTAAATAAAATGATTTGCATGAACTTATAACCGAGCAAGGTTGCAACAATACGGACACGTGGACAAAGACACGGGACATGACAACAATATAAAAAATTAAGACAGAGAAACGACAATATATATTATACTATTGTTATTATTCAATAATAATAATAATAATAATAATAATGTATAGCGTTTCACAGGACGTCCCGCACTTAAAATGTTTAGGACGCTGGCTGGGTCAACCCGACCCAGACCGGACTTCCCGGGTCGAGTATAAAAGGCAGGCGGGAGCAGCGAACGGCAAAGCAAACTGCAAACCCTAGCAGCCTCTTTCGCCTGTTCGTCTTTCCTTCTCTTCTCGTCTGCGTCTCCGTCTCCGACCAGCAGCCGCCGTCCGTCGGCTCGCTCTCTTTTCCTCTCGTCCGGAAATCCCATCTTTCTTCTCCGGTCAACTGGCTGCCGTCCCAGACGCAGGCGACCTTAGTTCTCCGATTTAAGGTAAGCACTTTGGATTTTTTAGAAAAAAATTAATTTTCAGATCTGGTGAGATCGAACCATTGGAACGTTTTGCTTTATGGGTATGTGGGTCACAAGACCTAGGCGATTCCAATGGTCGGTTTCGATCGTCGAAATCTGTCATGGAGATTCCTTGTAACCAAGTCTGAACCCTACTGAAACATAAAAATTCACATGTTAATGATGCAGTGCCTTACAAAAATTCTTGCATTAAAAAAAAAAAGAAAAGAAGAAGAATGGCAGTAAAAATGGGGAAAAAAAATGAGGAAGTCGATACAGCAGAGAGAAAGAGGGGAAAATCCTTTTTCTGATTTTTTTTCTGTTGACCAATATTGAGGCTAGTCAACCAAGTGTGGTCAACTTTCTTTTTCTTCTTCCAAAATTACATCTATTCCCTTTTTTTTTATCCTTCTGTGTTTTAAAAATACTCAAGAACCTCCTCACATAAGTCTCCTTATCATAAATGCTTTTCACCAAAAGACCTTTGTGGCTTTTTTTGTTGAAAGATAATGTTTAAAATCTTCATAGCCAACTTTTTTTTTTTCTCCCTATTTTTATGCTTATCCTGGAGCTCTAAACTCATTATATATTATATATCAAATCTACAAAGGATGTAGATCTATATCTCCGTTCTCCACCTAATATCTTTTTGAAATATTAAATTATCTTTCTGAATAATAGCTCTTGAAATGTTAAATCAACAAAGGTTGTAGATCTACATCACTTTTTTGTTGACAGATAATGTTTAAAATCTTAATATTTGATTTTTTTTTTAATTGCAAATGAAAAAGACAAAAAAATTAGAAATAAATTTTTTTTATCTCTATATTTTAGTTTTAGAGACGAAGAGGCACAAAATTTTAGAGATGGAACATTTTAGAGACAAAAAATTATTTGTCTCTAATTTCGTCTCAACTTTAAATATAATAATCATAGATGGAATTTTTCATCTTTAATTATCTGATAAACTTTAAGAGATGGAATATTTCTGTCTTTACAAGAAAATTAGGGTTTATTCATCATAACTTGTCTTTCTCAATTTTTCCAAATCCCAAATTGTCTTTCTCGCTGACTGTCTCCCTCTCTTTTGTCATCACCTTGGCTACCATTCGGCTCTCTTATTGTCAATATTGTCGATCACCTTCATTGTCGTCTCTTCCTTCGTCATGTCTAACATTTTTCTCCATCGTTGTCGTCTCCTTCGTCACTTTTACTATTTGCCATCCATCATCCGCCAGCATTAGCACTGCCTCTATTGCCCCTTTCAGCCATTGTTGCCCGTTTTACTTTCTTGGGTATATTTTCTTTCCGATTATATATATCTTCATGTTAAACTTTGATCTGCCAATTCTATAATTTCATGTTTCTACTTCAACTAGTGTACATTGATTTAGTTATTTAAAGTATTATATATATTCTTTTTTTTTTTTTAGGGGGAGGGGGATGTTTCTCATTTGTGTTTGTTTTGAGCCCTAATTACCTAGATTCGCAAATGATTTTTAGTTGTGAACTCTGTCGATTTAGAAAAGCCCTAGGACAACACAATTGAATCAACGAAATTTAAAAGAATCTGACGAAAATTTATATATTCCATCTCATGTCGATGAAGAATTTACTGACACAAAATCTAATTGGGTTGAATGGGTTGCTCCTCCCACAGGTGGGTTTTCCTAATTCGGGTTAGAATTGTTGTTTTCTTTAGTGGCGATTTGCGAGTGGTTCCTTCTAGATGACATGGTGAAAAAGACTTCAGCTTGAAAGAGTACTCAATAAGCAAAGAAAAGCAATCGACAATTAGGGTGCTAAGTAATGATGTTGAACCATCACCTAAATGTTTCCTCAAATCCAGTATTTGTAAGGGTGAGCCTTTTATCCCCCAAAAGAATTCGATGCTTAAGTCAATAAGAAAAAGGTAAGCAAATATAAAATAGATTTCTGTTAGTATGTTTATACCTTTAGGAATTCACTCCTATTTATAAATGGTGTGGAGTGACATTCAAAGTATAGTTTAGCCATTAGGTTGAGATTCTCGAGTGGTCATAGAGATTTTCGAGATATTAAAGAGATTCTCTATTGACCGAGTCTACTAAAGAGATTTTCAGTTAACCAAGTTCAAAGGAATATGTTAGATCTTCCTAAATATTCCATATCAACAATTGTTCCAAATTTAAGCCATGTTAGATCTATGAGACACATAATGCTCCCAGGTAAAAACACATGGTGACTTCAATCGGCTTTCCTTGGTACATGTGGCGCATGGTGATTGGTAGGGCCATATGGGTAACCAAGTTCAAAGGAATAGGTTAGATCTATGAGACACATAATGCTCCCAGGTAAAAACACATGGTGATTTCAATCGGCTTTCCTTGGTACATGTGGCGCATGGTGATTGGTGGGGCCATATGGGTAATGGAGTAATTTCTTTCTCCCTCTCATCACCAATGATGAGGATGAATTATAGGTTGTTTAAATTTATGATATCGACAACAAACTTACAAAGTGAAAGCTTTATACTGCTCCCAATGTCCCATTTTCTTCATTATCTTCAATCTTCATTAGTCTTTTTCCATTATGAGATGGGATTCCAATTTGGAGCCTCACCTCCAAGGCGATGGGGTTCAAAGCCAAACTCATGGGGGAGATAGGATTTTAAAATTTAGTAAAACCCTATCTCACATCGGGGTTATGCGGTACTTGTTTTTCTAAACCCCCATGATCAAAAGTTAAAATGAACTAGAGAAAGAAAGGGGTGAAGGGAAGGAGAGATGGGAGAATAGATAGAGAAAGAAAACATAGAAGCCATGGAAAAGGTGAGAGAGGTAAAATAGAAATAAGATAAGGGTACTTTTAAACTTTAAAAAAATAATTAAATATAATATAAATAATAAATTTAATATTTTTGAGTTAGCGATGAATTTTTTTTATCTCTAACCTTTTCATGAACAAAAATGTACTGTTAAATTGGAAACATATTTCTAATATTTTTTTAATATTACAAAACAATTATAAAATGTTTTTGAAATTATAGAAACGACTCAAAAATATATTTTGACGTTTTAAAAAGAGAAGCAAAAATATGAAAATGAAGCCCGAAGATATTTTCATGCATCATAGATTATGAATCTTACTTAATAGAATTAATCATAAAAATATTATCTTCTCATAGAATATAATATGATTTAAATAAAATAAATTTAATATTTATAGATTTTCGTGCTTGCACAATATTAATAAGTATTTTGTATAATTCTTATGGTGCGTTTCGTGAGAAATAATGAATCAAAAATTCGGAGGAGGAAGGCAGCCCGTAGGTACTCCGTCTCTGGCGTGGTCGTGCGTCGTCGTCATTGCCTCGCTTCTTATCGGCGCCTCCGTCGTCCACAACATGTTCAAGCCTGATCTGGTATTTCCCTTTCCTCACCCTTTTCATGCTTTCGTATTGCTCGTGACCTGTTTGATAAAATGTCTCAATGGCAATTGTAAGTCTAGTTCATGAGAGTTCACAATCTTTCTTTTCCCATAAAAGAGTAATGATAAAATAACGATATCTGCTTTGGTGGGTTTGGAAGGATTTTGAGGTCGATTTCTGTTATGTTCTCTTTTTGAAGTAAAAAATGGTGCATTTGATGGAAATAAAAATTACTTGTTTGTGCAGACGTTGCCGCCGGTGGATGGAGTTCATGGGGCCAAAGCGAAAGAGCTCGGTCAGGATTAATTAGCATTTGGTTCAGAATGTTATACATGTGATGTGATGCTGCGTCTAATGGTTCCCGTTTGATTTATTGTAGTTTTGGTCAGTTGTGAAGGCTAAAACAAATTGGTTTGATCATTTTCAGATTTGGTGATTAGCCAACAGTGATTAGCCTCCAGATGTTTGATGGTCTGCTATTATATGCTTTGTCAGAGTTCATAAGTTTTAAGGGTTTAAGGTTAAGAAAGATAATAACATTATGTTCGCCAACTCATAACAAAAATTATTCTTGAATGTTTTCAACAGTTGATGTACGAGAAGAGAGTATACCAAGTTAGAAGTTGTTGTTGTCGAAATAAAATAATAAATTTATTTAACTGAAAACGTCATCGTCAAGCTGACTGAGTATGGAAAGAAAACAATCAGAATATGCAGAGAGGTTGTCGTGTAAATATTTCAATACTTAAATCCAACATTGAATATTATGAAAATCGTATTAAAACCAGTATCAGAGATATATTTTTTTAGAAATGAATGTTTGCTTATTTGTAGAGGGATATGGAGTAATCTTAATTAATTCAAAATTATGATTTTTATTGATGATATTTATCTTAATATTTTGTTCTTTTAGAATTAGTATTTTTTTATAAATAATTACTTATTCTTTGCTTGGAATATTTTGAGAAATTTTTAAATATTAGAGTTATTTAGTTTGCGCATTAGTATGAGAAACCTTTCATCCCTTTTGGGTTATGGAGAAATTTACATTTTTCAATCCAAAAAATTATTTTGAATTTTTGGATTTTTTTATCATTTAATGAACTTTTGCTCAAAAAAAAGAAAGAAGTAATATTGTATTTTTTGTTATTTAAAATTTTCAAGTTATCTACATATGTAGATAACTTGAAAATTTATGTGAACATATTTTAGAAAATCTATTCAACTCACCTTGAAAAAAATCCTCTAAAAAGACTAAGTAACCCATCTTGAAAGCTTCTCCCAGAGTCCCTGTAATACTCAAGAATTACTTGAGGCTATAAATAGAATTTTATGAATGGCATAAACTGAATTTTTAGAAAAATAAGACTGTAGGGTACACTATCGTAGTTTTAAGAAGTCGAAATGAACGAAGGGAGTACCCCAGACTCTAGATGATTAAGGAAAATATAATGGTATTAACGAGTAATTCGGGTTTAAGTGTAATTTTCTAAATTTGTCCGAGGGAGGTCAAGATGATAGATTTTTGGGAATTTCGAGGATAAAATTAATAGTACAAAACTTGAGGGCCTTAGTGGTATAGTTGGATTTATCAGGGGTGTTATGTAGAGGGCATAAATGTCAATTGAAGAAACTAGGAGGTTAAGTGTAATAAATAGAAAGTTGGCAATGTGAACGCAAGGGAGGAATTCGACCGCAGCCTTCCACCACACGTGGTTGTCGATTTCGACGATGGGACGGTCGAGGAAGGCTCGGGGGAGGTTGTATCCGGCGCTAGGATGCTTGGGGACCAAGGTTTGGCCGTTGATTGGCCAAGATGTGGTCGATTTTTGGGTATAAAAAGGGGCTGAGGGTTTCGATGTTTTGGCAACAAAATTGCCTGCGTTTTGGTGTGAATCGAAGAGAATGGTTAATGGGCTTTCGATCCTTGAAGCAAGGAGAAGGATTCTGGAGCATTTGGGATCATTTGGAGTGGTTTTGGTGGTTGTTTGACCTTGGCTGGAAAACCCGAGGCTGTTCGTCTCGCCGCGCCTGCAACCGGCCGTTTGGGGCCCTTTTCGGTAATGTTTCGTCTTGAAACCGGTACCCCTAGGATCAACTAAGCAAGGGCTATAAGGAGGTACCCTCAGATATAGAATTGGAGCCATCGCCAGCGGCTGAAAATCGGAGAAGAAAATGGCGCGTGAGCTACACGCGTCACACTCCATGCACAGTCACGCACTAGGCGCGTGAGGGCACGTGAGCAGGGGCATTTTAGATATTTTTCTTCCAATATTTTCCTTAAATTATTTTAGGAATTATAATGTTGAAATATTTGGGAAAAAGGTTGAGGAAATAATTATTTCTGAATTATCGAGATGAAAATTGGGAGAAAAATAGAGAAAATTATGAAAAAATTAAGAAAAAATGGTTTTTGATGCTCTTTAATTAAATATGGTGTTTAAAGAGTATTATGACTAAAAAAGAGATATCATGACTAATTTTGAAAATATTATGAGACAAGTTGAGTCAATTTTAAAATTTCAATAGTATTCGAGTCAAATAACAAAAGTTTAAGAAATATATGATCAATCTACTCTTCAAACTAAGGTTAAATTTCACATATCATCATTGATGTTTGCTTAATTTCTATCTATTACCATATACTTTTAAAAATATCACTAATCTCACTGTTAAAATAACACATCAATTTGACAATTTTATCTCTATATTTAAATCATTGTTCTCTATCCTCTTTGTTATATCTTTTCTTTCTTTTCTCTCATTTTCTTTCTTTTTCTTCTTCTTTTTAGGATTTCAAAAACAAGTTGAACCCTTTGCAATTGACCACTATTACATCTCCTTTTATCGCACCTTTCACCATCAGTTGTCACAATTTAGCTTTCAAATCTAGTACCTAACATCAAGTTGGATTCAGATTGAAATGTCGGTTCTAAATATAAAGAAAAGAGATATCATGGGTGATGCAATGTGTAGCGCATATAAAGAAAACACACAAAGAAACTCTTGAAACAATAAGTTTCAAATACCCTTGAGAGAATAAACTTCAACGATCAAAGCTGGACTCTCAACTAAGCAGAAGAACCGAAGCTGCTTGTTGAAAAAAATTGAACTGATTTACTGGAATTTATTGAATAATAAAACTTATTACAACCCCTAACATCTAGGTATATTTATAGAATTTGGTTACTCCATCTAATACTTGTAAATAAAATCAAACTAGAATCCTAATAAAAATAAAATCCTAACAAACATGAAATAGAATTAACATCCTAAAACATATGAAGTATTAAAATACTGTTTCACTACTATTCTGGCACTATTGTTTCGGACTACTTGGTTTGGGTCGGGTCAGTCTTAGGTTAGGTCTTGATCGATGATCGCATCATTCACCTCCATTTGAAAAGAATTTGTCCTCGAATTATGATCCGGGTACGACAACTCAACATCTAGCAAATACAAAGAAAGATTAGCAATATGCCCCCATGGCACATGTCAAGTGATTGGGCCACAATAAGTTATGATTCACATTAGTAAGTCGTGATTTCGATTCCTTGTCTTGTGTAGTTAGGCAAAGTCTCTACCTACAATTTACCTCATCTGTAGAAATCGAGGGCAAGAGTAGCGGGGGATTGCGCAATGGCGGTAATTCCAAGAAAGATCAGCAATATTAAAGGTTTTGGAAATACACATATGATTAGGCAAATCCATAACATAAGCATTATCATTGATCTTCTTTGTAATGTTGTAAAGATCATACTTCTTTAACTTGAGCTTGTTTTACTTTTCTGTTAGAATCCGTCTCTTCTTCAAGAATATCATGACTTCATCTCCAACCTCAAATACCGTGTACTTTTTATGCTTGTCAGTTGTCGCCTTATACTTTTTTTTCGCTTTGTGCAACTTTTACTTGACATCTTCTTAAACCAACTTGCTTCTATAAAAAATTGTTTATTTTTATTCTCATTATACTGGCGATAGTTGTCATTATGGACTCTCTCACTCAACATTAACTCATTTTTTAAAGCTAAGTTCTTTGTTTCTTGCACACTTTGAATCATTTGAACCCCAATTTTATCATGAATAACAGGTTTCAATCCATTAAAATAATGAGCTGCTTGTTAATTGTCACTTTCTAACAATTGGTTTCTCTCTGCCAATCTTAGAAACTCAGAGGTATATTCATTCACATTCTTCATTATTTGTGCACATCTTTGATAAGCTTCAAACATGTATTGTTCATAGTCAGGGGGTAAAAACCTACCTCTTAACATCTATTTTATTCGACTCAATGTCTGAACTAGATGTCGGCCTTCTCTCAATCTCGTCTTTCTTAATCACTCCCACCAAACAAATGCACCGCCCTTCAATCTGTAAGCCACTAACTTGACTTGTCGTTCATTTGGGATCTCCATGTATTTGAAAAATCGGTCAACCTCAATGATCCAATCCAGGAATCCCTCAATATTAAGATCTCTACTAAAGGTAGGAATATCAACCTTTAGTTTACACTCATCGTTGCCCCAATGGTTTGCTAATGTGCATTCCTCCTAACCCCTCTCCCACCATGGTAAGCTATTGCTTGACCAAGATCATCATCTTCATCGCTATCTTCAATCATTGGTCTTCTAAGATTAACAAGGATATGATTAATGGGTGGTCTTCCCGCTTTGGCTTGATTCACCTCATTATTCAGGTTCCTATCATCATCAACTCCTAGTAAGGTGCCCAATTAGTTGTTGATTTGCTCCAATTGTTGCTAGATGGTACGAGTTACTTCCTGTTGTTCTTCGATTGCTCTTCAAACTGCAGACAATCCCTGATCACCGTCACAAAACTGGTTGCTACCGTTACCTTCAAGATTAGCCATCTGATTGGTTAATGAACCACTATGATACCACCTGACGGAGCATGTAGGGTGTGTGTAAAGAAAACACACAAAGAAACCCTTAAAAAAACAAGTTTCAAGTACTCTTTAGAGAACAAACTTCAACGACCAAAGCTGGACTCTCAACTAAGCACAAGAACTGAAGCTGCTTACTGAAAAAAATTGAACTGATTTGCTGAAATTTATTGAATAATAAAATTGATTACAATCCCTAACTTCTAGATATATTTATAGAGTTTGACTAATCCATTTAATACTTAAAAATGAAATCCAACTAGAATCCTAATAGAAATAAAACCCTAAGAAACATTAAATAGAATTAACATCCAGAAACTTATAAAGTATTAAAGTACTATTTCGCTACTATTATTTCGAGCTGCTCGGTTTGGGTTGGGTCAGTCTTGGGCTGTGTCTTGATCGATGACCGCATCAATGTGGGAGAGCCTTTGATGGTCGTTTTCTAACTAAAAGAAGAGAGAAAGACAAAAAGAAACACATAACCCTTCATCTTTATAATTGTTATCGATATATCATAGGGGAAAACCTTCAATGGTCATCTTCAATGATTGTCAATTGTCATCAATACAATTCAAGGTTTGTTGGTAATGAAGATGACGGTTTGATGGGATGTTGGGGGTAGATATAGCGATGGGTTGTTAGTTCAAGTGATAAATTTCTCTCTCTCTTTTTCTTTCTACATCATCTAAATAACTTTAAATATTAAAATTAATTAATAATATGAGCAATTCCAAAAAATCAATGGTCTTTCAAGTTCTATATATTTATAATTTTATTAGTTTTAAATACTCAAAGTAAACATCTTATTATCAATATTTTATCTTTTAAAGACTAATTCCAAAAAAAATCAATGGTCTTTCAAGTTCTATATATCAAGGTCCAATGATTCATGTAGAGAAATTGACTAAGTCCCTTAAAGTATAACAACAATGGCCACCCCAACTTACAAGTCCCATATTTCGAGTCACATTTTGGAATTAATCCACATACTACCAGAGCATTTCTTTATTACTCTATTGGATACTGAGGAGGTAAATGGCATTCTTTTTTCTTTGACTATTGATAATGAAAGTCTTGATAAACTTAGCTCTTAATTGCTCAAATGAGGAGATAAACCCTTCAACTAGACCATTAAACTAAGTGCGAGCATGACCCATCAATGTCAAGGGGAAAGCTCGACACATAATTTCATCCTCCCATCCATGTAGAAGCATTAAGGACTCATAGTTCTGGATGTGATTATGGGAATTATCCCATTTGCTTGAGTATCTAGCAAGTTGAAACATTTTAAACTTTCTAGGCAGAGATTTTTCCATTATCTCAAAGCAAAGGGGATCTTTTTTCTTAGTTGGTCTTTTGATGTGGGTAATAATCACTTTTGCTCCAAGATTTTTGTTTTTGTTCTCTTCATATCACGCCATCTCCCGGGTATTGAACGCGAAAGGGTTATCAAATTTGTCCTTCCTTGGTAATCATCTTGGGGCAACCTAGTCTTCCCCCACAGTTGTACTCTCCATAATTTCTCGGTATTTTTCTTTTTGAAGATTACCTTTGTTCACTTGTAGTATACCACATGCCTTTTTCCTCTCCTAATGTTGCACTATTTTGGGGAGAATCTTCTGTAGAGGGTTAGACTATAGAAAAGTCTCCCATAGTTCCAAGTGAGTAGTCCCTAAGAGAAGACTAACATCTCTTATTCTTAGGAGAGTGATTGAAGCCAACACCAAATTCCTTAAAGTTTGTGGAAGAGAGGCATAAGGGACAACACTTTGCAATAGCCTTATCATTTCTTAAAGCGCTTACATGCTTTCCTTGTGTTGTTTGCGTAAGGCCTCGTAATCAACAAGAGGCACAGTGAGCTGGACCAAAAGTCCTCGAAAGACTAGTGATGAGGGTCTCCCATAGTCTTTGAGAAGGTCCAAGAGATTATGCTGTCGAAAGTTCAGTTGTAAGGGTTTCTTGAGGTCTAGTGAGGGTCTCTCAAGGTCTTTGTTGGTTCTCCAAGGACTGAACTTCCTATCCATTGTGACTCTGTTAGCTAGTGGTGTCCCTCGTTTGTGTCATTACTTAACAGTTTTTGGACTTTTTGATTATCTTCCTATAAACGATTCTAATTGTTGTTTCTTAAATACAATAATAAATTTATAGTTGTGGATGAGTGTCCATCTCGAGCCTTAAGTCTCTAGGAGGCCTGCATAAGAGGAAACAATTAGGGTCACAAGGTGTCTCCCGCACGAGCCCTCCGATTCGTGCCCTCCGATGCTTAAGGTAGTCTCTCTCTAAGTGAAAATGCAATAACAATAAAATTGTAATTGAACTAGAGTTCTGAACGTAACTCAATTGGAGAGATTTTTCCCTAATTATAAAGAATGAATTCGACAGGTGGATGAATACCCACATATCTCGATATTACCTATTATGGATTTTCAAGCAAGTACATTAGAGGTAAGTTTAACTCATTCTTCATAGTCTTATAGCATGAGTAGTCTTCCAAAAACTACATCTAAGAGGCCTGAGAGTCTATTGGAAAGGCCTTTCGTTGTAGGAGAGAAAGGCTTCAGAGACTAGGTCACGAGAGGCTTTTGGGGACTGTAACACCTCACTTCTTCGGAGCGTAAGGTAACGTAAGATTACGGGGATATTTTTTCCAATCAACAGAAACTCAACACAAAATCGTTCCCCGAAGATCCCGTTACACCTTCTCAGTATATCAATTATGAACCATCAATAAACTAAGACAAGTCCATCATCTTAAATGCGGAAGCTAGATTGAAATCTCAATAAATCATAACCGAAACCACTTTATTCATAATATAAAGTCGAACCAACGTTTACATGACGTCATCAAAATTAACAACATAATTGAAAATGACATAAAGTAAAGTATCCACTAATTGCCGTCACTTCTCGACAATTCTTTTTCCCTTCGCACTACTGCCTTCACTTGGAACGTTTGAATATTTTAGGGACAAAGTCTATTTTAGATGATGAATCATCTAAGTGAGAGTTCAAAAACACATTTTTCATGAATGAATGCAAGACATGAAATAAACCAATACACCCGATAAGCCCTGGCCCAAGAGAATCCCAAGCGCTTAACCCTACCACGGGAAAAGAGCAATCTCTCTAAAAGTTATGCCACCATATAGACACATCAACACGACGCGATTCTAGCTTTAAGTGGGGCAAGTCAACGCATATCTCCAACATCGTGGGAACAATCGTTACCAACTCCTAGCCTAGGAGGGTCACATCAACGTAAGAACCCGGCTCACCACATTTACGTTGAAGATTATGTTCCCACTCTAAGCATCCAGCAACCACCACACAATCTCAATTCCAAAATTTCACATGGACCACCTAGTAATTCTAGTGCAACTTCCCTAACCAAACGGGCGGCACGGAAACCAAGATGGCTATCCTGGCATGCACATCAGCACAAGATACTCCTATTATTCCGTCACCCCCTTGGAGAATTATGGCTACACTATCTAGAAAACATCCTAGACTGACATTCCATATGAACAACAAAACCCAAGACAACACCACATTTCACAATTCAAAGAATCATATAAACAACAGTTTTATAAAATGTAATGCACAATTTCAAAACATTTAGGGACGAACCTCCCTCATAAACCAACTGTTACCGATTATCGTTTGCATGCAACAAAATCATTTTGCATGAAATCACAACACATATAGATAGAACAACCACCAAGATTTTAGGTAGAATACTCACCTCAAACGTATTCGGATCGCCTCGATCAACGTGCATGACCTCGATTTGCGTGCCAAATCACAATCACCCGAACTTACACTCAACCTTGAGCCACAATACTCTCTAAACACCATATTTAATTAAAGAGTATCAAAAACCATTTTTCCTCAATTTTTTCATAATTTTCTCTATTTTTCTCCTAATTTTCACCTCGATAATTTAGAAATAATTATTTTTCAACCTTTTTCCTAAATATTTTAACACAATAATTCCTAAAATAATTTAAGAAAAATACTGGAAGAAAAATATCAAAAATGCCCCTGCTTATGCGCCCTTATGCGTCTAGCGCGTGGCTGTGCGTGGAGTGTGGCGCATGTAGCTCACGTTCCACCTTCTTCTCCGATTTTCAGCCGTCAGCGACGACTCCAATTCCAGATCTGAGGGTACCCCCTTGTAGCCCTTGCTTAGTTGATCCTAGGGGTACCGGTTTCAAGCTGAAACACCACCGAAAAGGGCCCCAAATGGTTGGTTGCAGGCGCGGCGAGGCGGACCGTCTTGGGTTTTTCGGTCAAGCTCAAACAACCACCAAAACCACTCCAAACGATCCCAAATGCTCCAGAATCCTTCTCCTTGCTTCAAGGATCGAAAGCCCCTTAACCATTCTCTTCAATTCACACCAAAACACGGGCGATTTTGTTGCCAAAACATTGAAACCCTCAGCCCATTTTTATACCAAAAAATCGGCCACATCTTAGCCAATCAACGGACAAACCTTGGTCCCCAAGCATCTTAGCATCGGATACAACCTCTCCCAAGCCTCCCTCGATCGTCCCATCACCGAAATCGACGGCCACGTGTGGTGGAAGGCTGCGGTCGAATTCCTCCCTTGCGTTCACACTGCCAATTTTCCATTTATTACACTTTAACCCCCTAGTTTCTTCAATTGACATTTTTGCACTCTCCATAACACTCTTGATAAATCCAACTATACCACTAAGGCCCTCAAGCTTTGTACTATTAATTTTATCCTTGAAATTCGCAAAAATCTATCATCTTGACCTTCATCGGGCAAATTTAGAAAATTACACTTAAGCCCGGTTGGTCAATTTGACATTAAATCCATTCGTTTCAACCCGAAATCACTCAAGAATTGTTCTATATATAAAATATTGGTCCTCAACACGCTCCGTTAACTTTCCAGATGATCCTTAAGTCGATTCGATTTTCTCAGCTCGATTGACAACTGTACCGAAAACTGTTCTCGATCCCATTTCTTTTGATGCCTAAAATCATAACTCGAATTACTCGTCAATACCATTATATTTTCCTTAATCATCTAGGGTCTGGGGTACTTCCTTCGTTCGTTTCGGCTTCTTAAAACTACAATAATGTACCCTACAGCCTCATTTTTTTGAAGATTCCATTTATGCCCTTCATAAAATTCTATTTATAGCCTCAAGTAATTCCCAAGTATTACAAGGACTCTGGGAGAGGCTTTCGAGATGGGTTACTTAGTCTTTTTGGAGGATTTTTTTAGGGTGAGTCGAATAGATTTTCTAGGATATGTTCACACGGGGATCACTTAAGAAACCCGTGAGTGACCTCTCATCCGGAAGACCCTTAAAGAGTCTCTCGAATACCTTTTTTTCACAAGAAATTCTCTTGATAAGTGCTAGGCCACTTTCTTTTGAGCTTTTTCCTTTTTGGTCTCTTTTTTTGAGGTTGGACCTATTCTAAGATACAACAATACAAAATGAATGAGGACTAATCTAAATAATTTTAATATAACTTAATGGTAAAATTGAAATGAACTTTAAAATTCTTTTAAATTTGTGCTTTGAATTATTGAAAATGAGAAAATGAAAGAATACTTGTTTAATTGTTTTAATGTAATTTAATAAAGGTTTTCTCTAACTAAAATGAATATCTATAACATTTTTATTTACTAAAACTTTTCAAATTATTTTAAATTTGTTTAAGCCTTTCATTTGGAGAATGAAAAAAAAAACCTATTTAAATTATTTATTATATAATTTAATAGATTTAAACTCAATGTGATTGAATAATATTAAAATTGCAATTTTTTTTTTTGTAAATGTTGTAATTTAATGTGATATAGATGCTCTAAGTTGAGCTACATATGTAGATAACTTGAAAAATTTAAATAACAAAAAACACAATATTACTTTTTTTTTTTTGAGCAAAAGTTCATTAAATGATAAAAAAATCCAAAAATTCAAAATAATTCTTTGGATTGAAAAATGTAAATTTCTCCATAACCCAGGAGGGATGAGGGGTTTCTCATACTAATGCGCAAATTAAATAACTTAAATATTTAAAAATTCCTCAAAATATTCCAAGCAAAGAATAAGTGATTATTTATAAAAAAAATTCTAATTCTAAAAGAACAAAATATTAAGATAAATATCATCAATAAAAATCATAATTCTGAATTAATTAAGATTACTCTATATCCCTCTATAAATAAGCAAACATTCATTTCTAAAAAAATATGTCTCCAATACTAGTTTCAATACGATTTTCATAATATTCAGTGTTGGATTTAAGTATTGAAATATTTGCACGACAACCTCTCTGCATATTCTGATTGTTTTCTTTCCATGCTTAGTCAGTTTGACAATGACGTTTTCAGTTAAATAAATTTATTATTATAATTCGACAACAACAATTTTTAACTTGGTGTACTCTTCTCGTACATCAATTGTTGAAAGCATTCAAGAATAATTTTGTTATGAGTCGGCGAACATAATGTTATTGTCTTACTTAACCTTAAACCCTTAAAACCTATGAACTCCGGCAAAGCATATAATAGCATACCATCAAACATCTGGAGGCTAATCACTGTTGGCTAATCACCAAATTTGAAAATGATCAAACCAATTTGTTCTGTACAATAAAGTCTCAATGACAACTGATCAAAACTACAATAAATCAAACGGGAACCATTAGGCGCAGCATCACATCACATGTATAACATTCTGAATAATAAAGTTAGCAGCATCAATGGGAACTTCCATTAAAGCTACCAAATGCTAATTAATCCTGATCGGGCTCTTTCGTTTTGGCCCCATGAACTCCATCCACCGGTTGCAACGTCTGCACAAACACATAATTTTTATTTCCATCAAATGCACCATTTTTTACTTCAGAAAGAGAATAGAACAGAAATCGGCCTCAAAATCCTTTCAAACCCACCAAAGCAGATATCGTTATTTTATCATTACTCTTTTATGGGAGAAGAAAGATTGTGAATTCTCATGAACTAGACTTGCCGTTGCCATTGTGACATTTTATCAAACAAGTCACGGGCAATACAAAAGCGTGAAAAGGGCGAGAAAAGGGAAATACTAGATCAGACTTGAACATGTTGTGGACGACGGAGGCGTCGGTAAGAAGCGAGGCAATGACGACAACACACGACCATGCCAACGACGGAGTACCTACGGGCTGCCTTCCTCCTCCAAATTTTCGATTCATTATTTCTCACAAAACGCACCACAAGAATTATACAAAATACTTATTAATATTGTGCAAGCACGAAAGTCTATAAATATTAAATTTATTTTATTTAAATCATATTATATTCTATGAGAAGATAATATCTTTATGATTAATTCTACTAAGTAAGATTCATAATCTATGATGCATGGAAATATCTTCGGGCTTCATTTTCATATTTTTGAAACGCTCATCTTTTTAAAATGTCAAAATATATTTTTGAGTCGTTTCTATAATCTCAAAAACATTTTATGATTGTTTTGTAATATTAAAAAGATATTAGAAATATGTTTCCAATTTAATAATGCATTTTTGTTCATGAAGAGGTTAGGGATAAAAAAATTCCATCGCTAACTCAAAAGTATTAAATTTATTATTTATATTATATTTAATTATTTTTTAAATTTTAAAAGTACTCTTATCTTATTTCTATTTTACCTCTCTCACATTTTCCATGGCTCCTATGTTTTCTTTCTCAATCTATTATCCCATTTCTCCTTCCCTTCACCCCTTTCTTTCTCTAGTTCATTTTAACTTTTGATCATGGGGGTTTAGAAAAACTTTTGATCATGGGGTTTAGAAAAACAATTAATGCATAACCCCATTGTGAGATAGGGTTTTACTAAATTTTAAAATCCTATCTCTCCTATGAGTTTGGCATTGAACCCCATCGCCTTGGAGGTTAGGCTCCAAATTGGAATCCCATCTCATAATGGAAAAAGACTAAGGAAGATTGAAGATAATGAAGAAAATAGGACATTGGGAGCACTATAAAGCTTTCACTTTGTAAGTTTGTTGTCGATATCATAAATTTAAACAACCTATAATTCATCCTCATCATTGGTGATGAGAGGGAGAAAGAAATTACTCCATTACCCATATGGCCCTACCAATCACCATGTGCCACATGTACCAAGGAAAGCCGATTGAAGTCACCATGTGTTTTTACCTAGGAGCATTATGTGTCTCATAGATTTGACATAGCTTAGATTTGGATCAATTGTTGATATAGAATATTCAGGAAGATCTAATCTATTCATTTGAACTTGGTTAACTAAAAATCTCTTTAGTAGATTCGGTCAATAGAGAATCTCTTTAATATCTCAGAAATTTCTATAACCACTCGAGAATCTCAGCCTAATGGCTAAACTATACTTTGAATGTCACTCCACACCATTTATAAATAGGAGTGAATTCCTAAAGGTATAAATATACTAACAGAAACCTGTTTTATATTTGCTTACATTTTTCTTATTGACTTAAGCATCGGAGTTTTCTTGAGGGATAAAAGGCTCACCCTTACAAGTACTAGATTTGAGGAAACATTTAGGTGATCTTTCAACATCATCACTAGCGCCCTAGTTGCCGATTGCTTTTCTTTGCTTATTGAGTACTCTTTCAAGCTGAAGTCTTTTTCACCATGTTATCTAGAAGGAACCACTCGCAAATCGCCACTAAAGAAAACAACAATTCTGACCCGAATTAGGGAAACCCACCTGTGGGAGGAGCAACCCATTCAACCCAATTAGATTTTGTGTCAGTAAATTCTTCATCGGCATGAGATGGAATATATAAATTTTCGTCAGATTCTTTTAAATTTCGTTGATTCAATTGTGTTGTCCTAGGGCTTTTCTAAATCGGCAGAGTTCACAGTTAAAAATCATTTGCGAATCTAGGTAATTAGGGCTCAAAACAAACACAAATGAGAAACATCCCCCTTCCCCTAAAAAAAAAAGAATATATATAATACTTTAAATAACTAAATCAATGTACATTAGTTGAAGTAGAAACATGAAATTGTAGAATTGGCAGATCAAAGTTTAACATGAAGATATATATAATCGGAAAGAAAATATACCTCAAGAAAGTAAAACGGGCAACAATGGCTGAAGGGGGAAATGGAGGCAGTGCTAACGCTGGCAGATGGTGGATGGCAAATAGTAAAGGTGACGAAGGAGATGACAACAATGGAGAAAGATGTTGGACATGACGAAGGAAGAGAAAAATGGTGGAAGAGACGACAATGAAGGTGATTGACAACATTGACAATAAGATAGCTGAATGATAGCCAAGGTAATGACAAAGGAGAGGGAGACAGTCAGCGAGAGAGACAATTTGGGATTTGGGAAAAATTCAGAAGGAAAAGTTATGGGGAATAAGCCCCAATTTTCTTGTAAAGACAGAAATATTCCATCTCTTAAAGCTTATTAGATAATTAAAGATGAAAAATTTCATCTATAATTATTACATTTAAAGTTGAGACGGAACTAGAGACATATAAGTTTTTGTCTCTAAAAGGTTCCATCTCTAAAATTTTGTGTTTTTTCGTCTCTAAAACTAAAATATAGAGATGAAAAATTTTTTATTTCTAATTTTTTTTTGTCTTTTCCATTTGCAATTAAAAAAAAATCAAATATTAAGATTTTAAACATTATCTTTCAACAAAAAAGTGATGTAGATCTACATCCTTTGTTGATTTAAGATTTCAAGAGCTATTACTCCGAGAGATAATTTAACATTTCAAATAGATATTAGGTGGAGAACAGAGATATAGATCTACATCCTTTGTTGATTTAATATATAATATATAATGAGTTTAGAGCTCCAGGATAAGCATAAAAATAGAAAAAAAAATGCTGGCTCTGAAGATTTTAAACATTATCTTTCAACCAAAAATGGGACAAAGGTCTTTTGGTGAAAAGTATTTATGATAAGGAGACGTATGTGAGAAGGTTCTTTAGTATTTTTAAAACACAAAAGGATAACAAATTAAGGGAATAGATGTAATTTTAGAAGAAGAAAAAGAAAGTTGACCACACTTGGTTGACTAGCCTCAAGATTGGTCAACTAATGGCTCTTCTCAGGAAGAAAGAAAAGACTTTTGTGATAATTTGGTTGACTAGATGATACATCCGGTCGACTAGTTTAATTTGCACCAGACGTTCCCAAGATATACTGGATGCATTTGGTTAATCATGTCTTGCATCTGGTCGACTAAACTAGATGTCTAATAGGATGGGATAAGTTACGTTTTCTTTTGGTTGACTAAATATACCAAATTCTTAACATAATGCACACCATCTCAAAATATTATTTTTTATCAGAGATAGGATAAGTAAAAAATATTAAAGACGGAAAAATTTTAGTCTATAAAATTAAAAATGGTTTAAAGATAGTATTATTTTAGCTTAATACATCCAAAAGTCCCTAAACTATTACAAAAGATGACATTCAGTCCCTCATCTAAAAAACCTCAAGTTTAAGTCTTTAAACAATTAAAAAACTACTCTTTTAGTCATTGCCGTCAATGCGAGTAAATAGCTCCGTTATGTTTGTCCCAAACCTATACACACACACACACACACACACACACATATATATATATATACACCCGACTCTGTATACATATACATATATATACAAATACACAAACACACACAGGGTCGCGGCTATGGTAGTCACCACCAGCCGCCATGGCCACGGCCATCACCCATCCCCCCAACCATGGTCGTGGCAATCACCCACCCCTCAATATACACAAACACACGCACACATATGGCAGTTATGAACGCAGCCGTCACCCACCCACCATGGCAACCGCGATGAATGTGGTTATCGTTGCGAGAGAGAGAGAGAGAGAGCTAGCTTGCATAAAGCCTTCAAAATAGGCCTCACCACACTAAGGACAGTTCAAAAGGCGGCTCTGCAGCTTCTGCTTTGCTCTCTCTGCTTTGTTGTTGTTTCCTTCTTCTCTTCCTTCTTTCTTTCTTTCTCTACACCCAACTTCAGTTGTCAACTGTTGTGAAGTCTTTAAGATTCATTGGTTTTCAGTTTTTTCTTCCGAACCCAAGAAATGGAGATGGAGGTGATGATACTGTCGCAGGCGGGGGATTTCAACTTCGACAGTGCGTGCACTTCTCTGTACATAAGCGCGTCGTCCAATCCCCAGAGCTTCGAAAACTTCTTCTTCAGTGCCCCCACCAACCCCACCCGCTCCTCCTTCTTCTTCTGCGACTCTGCCACAGCGTCCGGGGGCGATCTCCCTTCCATGATCCCCTTCAAATGGGAAGAGAAGCCCAGAATTCTAAAAACCAAGAAAGATTGACAACGATTTTGAGTTCAAGTTCAGCGGGTCGTTGGAGCGAGCCTCGGTCTCCGTCGCCGACAAGCTCTTCGACGGCGGCAAGATCAAGCCCTTGAAACCGCCGCCTCGCTACAGTTCCCCGATCACGACTTCGCATATTCTCCCAAATCACCGATTAACAAGAAAGCTCTCAGAGAATCCCTCTCGCCAAGACACAAGAAGAAGGATTTCGACCCCTTCCAAGCTGCGATGGAACGGGCTTGCCAAGAAAACGCAAGCCAGGAGCGAGATGTCACGCACCTTAAACGATGCGTGATGTCACGCACAAACGGATGTAAATGGTAAGGACTAAAAAGGTATATTTTTAATTATTTAAAGACCGAGTCTTAAAGTTTTTTAGGTGAGGAACTGAATGTCATATTTTGTAATAGTTGAGGGACTTTAAGATGTATTAAGCCTACTATTTTCATTTATAAGCCTTATGTGATAATTTTATCAAACTAGAATGGAAATAGACATTTCTATCTTGAAGCCTTTCAAATGTCTAAATAGGAATTTAGATATTAATATGAATATCTAAACTCTTTGGATTATGTTTAGAAGTCTAAAATATGGCTTTAGATGTTTGGACCAATTTGTAAAGATGAAAGTCGAAATCAGGGTAGTTTAGACATTTATTCAAACGTCTAAAAGGGTTTCCTCGTACACATGAACATTGTTGCGAGAAACACACTTAGTGAGAGGATATTTGTTCTATGGGCACTCGAACCCAAATATTTCATCTAATTCTCATATGTTCAAAACACTCATTTTTGTTTGAGATTTTGTCTTGATTATCTCTTTCATTTTCAAAGAAGTCCAAAAGTTAAAGAAATGTTGTAATTTGGTTAAATGATCTTTTATATCATTTTTTATTGTTCCATGTTTTAACTATCATTTTAATCTATGTTCACCTGATAGTTTTTATTCTTTGAAGATATTATCATACTTGAAAATTAGTTTTACAAGTATTATCTTTTCTTTATTAATTACATTTGATAGCATTCTAATGAAAGAAAAGGGTACATGGTGAAGACATTTGACTTTTATCTTTATTATCTCTACTACCTAGTTGAGGAAGCTATCTATTAGAAGTCTTCTCATCTTTCAAATGGAAGATATAGAAAGTTTAACAATACAAGTGAGCTATATTATGTTGAAGCAAAGAGGTGTGTTGAAACATGAAGAGTTGTGACTAAATTTACTCGTTATCTTCGTATTAAAATTTTTTCATGGAATTTGTAATAGTTGCATCAAGAGATTGTCTTGTTTGCAAAGCATTTTATTTTGAGATTTTCTACCTCTTATGCGAAGGCTATAATTGAGATTACTAACTCTTGAATAAAAGTTAGAGATTGTTTTATAACGAAACTTTAAAAGAATATTTTGAAGAGAGATGACAGAAGCTCTTAAACTAAGTTTGGGCTTCTTGGGTATAAAAAAAAAACTCTATGTCTCTCTAGTTAAACCTTTAAACCCTTACCTTGAAGACAAAGGAAATAGGCTCTAATCTTAGGTATAAAAAAACCCCTATTTCCTTTTAAGACACCATAAATATTAAAACTAGGGTTTTATAGATTTTTCATGAAATTTAAAACCCCAAAACACTAAATATGTCTTCTTTTCTTGCTAACCAAGGGGTTAACTCAATGTTAAGAGGCAAAAGGTGTAATTGGAGGTTTACTCAAGCCCCAGCCTTACTATGCCTCTCAATGGGCTTGGGATGGCCCAAACCCAACATGCACTAGACCTAACCCAAGTCCATTTATAATAGGCCTTAACCAAACCCATTAGACCCAAATTCTTTAAGCCTAATTATTAGATAGGTTGTATCTGGACATGCCCATTGGCTCAAAATTAGACCAAGACCCATTTATTTGTTCTTCACTCACAACAATCAATTGGACTAAGGTTGTTTGTTGTTAGTGGGTCAGGTTTGACCCAGACTCAAACCGTTCTAAACTCGTGAGATCCAAATCCATTTAGAACCTAGAATCGTTGGATTAAAAAAGGGTGGGTAAGTAGAAATGAGAGGCTTTACCACTTGCGTCAAATTCTAACGTAAAACTTGTGAAATTTACCACTTACGTCATGTGATAAATTTATCTTTAGATAGATACAATGTGGAGCTAGTAAAAGGCCACAATCGCACTACGCAGACGAGTTGAAGCATCCCAATGAATCACTTGGATTTGAATCTATGGATTGTTATTGAAGAGAAGTGTTGTGGGGTCCGAGTCTTAACTCTCAATCTAAACCCAATCCATGAGGTCAGATGTTTCATTTGAGTTTGGTATGCCATAAGTTAGATCTCAGTCCCAAAAATTGAGATTCGTGATGTCCTTTAATCTTGTCCCAAGTTTGAAATGTCCCTGGCCATGTATCCTTATTTCCATTCATCAGGCTAATGAAAAATAATTACATGAATATATTGATAAATCTAACTTTTATCGGAAACATAATAATAATAATAGTAAATTAATTAGAAGTATCAAAAGAAATTATTCTAATATAGTACCTAGGAGACAATAAAAATAAAAATGCTCTAAGTAGCTTCCTTTATTGACATTTATTGATGAAGAATTTGTAATTTTAATTTAAATTAAAATAAAAAAAATAATTACCAGAAACAAGGGCCCAGACAATCATGGATGGACGCTAAGACTGTTGAGCTCAAAGGTTTAAGTGATGGCCATTAAATCCACCCAAAATATTTGCTTGGGGACCAACATCATGTCGCATTCTTCTTATTAAAGAGAGTATGTGGGTACTCAGTATCGACAAAATGAATAGCAAAATAATGAGTAACAAATGGTAAATAATGAGTAATAAATGGTGAGGGATCAACTACTACAAATGGTAAATCATCTAATGTAGTAAATAATTTGGGTCTCATTACCAGAAGAGTATGGGTATTTCTTGCAAATTTATGGATTGTTCAATTTAGGGATTGAACTCAAAGTTTGTCATTTGGAATGAAAAGAGTTGCATAAGAACGAAATGAAATTCTATGATTATGATTCTCCTAGTGATTTTTTAGCTGTCAATCGAGAGAATAAAAGAACTAAAAAAGATAAACCATACCAAGGGCAGGCGAGGTCGACTGGCCGAGCAAGCAGACGAGCAAGAGAGAGGGAGAGAGCGAGGGTGAGGGCGAGCGCGAGCCCTAGCAGAGGAGCAAGAGAGATGAGGCAGAAAGCGAGAGGCAGCGAGGGTGAGAGAGATCGAGGGCGAGCGAGAGCAAGAGATATCCAACGAGGGCGAGCGAGAGCAAGAGAGACGTAGAGAGCGATGGCGACTGGCGAGCGCGCACGGACGAGCAAGAGAAATAAGGCAGCGAGGGTGAAAGAGATTGAGGGTGAGCGAGAGCAAGAGGGGCCGAGCCCTAGCGAGAGTAAGAGAGATCCATTGAGGGCGAGCAAGTGCAAGAGAGATGCAGAGAGCGAGGGCGCTCGGACGAGCAAGAGGCAATGAGCAAGAGACAGCGAGGGTGAGAAAGAGCGAGAACGAGGTCGAGAGAGGAAGAAAAAGAGAAGGGGAGAAGGGTTTGCAAGCAAGGCAATTGGGCTGGGGTGGGCTAGGAAAGGGTGGACTGGGATGTATATAATATATGTATTATATATATTATACATATTATATTATATATATAATATATTATATATATTCGATTTTGGTTCAAGTTTTGGTTTGCTTTTAGTGAAAATCATAACCAAACCATACCCATTGAAACAGTGTCTGATTTTTTTTCAAACCAAACTATTACTCAGTCAAACGATTTTTAACCACGTTGACCGGTTCAGTTTTGATTCGATTTTCCATAATTTCGATTGTAATTGCCATTCCTACAGCTGTACTCAACCATAAATAGTGGAAATAGAAGGCAAGAATAAAATAGTACCCTCATTTTTTTTTTTTCCCATTTTTACTACTATTCTTCCTTTTTTTTTTTTTTTTTAATTTTTGAATGTAAGGGTTTTTGTTACGCATTGCATCATTAACAGGGGCAGATCTATCCTGTCTGGGCCCTCACGATAAAATTTAAATTTATAAAGTAAAACTTCGAATTATTTAGTAATAGCCCAGTTCAAATTGAGTCCAGCCCACCTGCAAACCCTTCTCCTTCCTCTCTCGACCTCGCTCTCGCTCACCCTCGCTGCCTCTTCTCTTTTGCTCGTCCACTCGCGCTCGCCCTCGCTTTCTGCTTCTCTCTTGCTCTCGCTCGCCCTCCGGCCCTCGCTGCCTTTCTCTTGCTCTCGCTCGACCCCCCTCGCCCTCGCTCGCTGCCTCTGATTCAGGTTTTCGTTTTACCCCCCAAACTTCCAGTCTCCAGATCTGCTTCATTCGAGCCCGGATCTGTATTGCTGGTGTGTTTTCTCTTCTTTGATTCTCTCGACTGACAGCTAAATCTAGATAGTTTTTATGTTTTTCGGCCATATTTTTTTTTACCTGTTTATGCTTGATTTGTTGTTGAAGTCTCTGCCTTTTTTCAGCAAGTTTTAAGTAAGTGATTTTTCTAACTTTGTGTCTGCTTTCCTATTTGATTACTGCATTTAGTAAGGAATTGTCGTGGCTGGAAGCCTGGAATTCGTTATTGTGAATCTGTGATTGAATATTTGAATCGACCATACTTTTGCCTTCTCTTGTTTGAACTCTAGAAATACAGTTGTTGTATTGGCCTTGCATTTGCCTCAAATCTTGAGTTAAATATTTTATTTGTTCGATTATTGAATTGTGCTATTTTTGTTTGTGTCTTAGAATTTAGGATGGAACAACAATCTTCCGCGAAGAAAGGAAAAACATTGTTATCTTTTTTTCAGAAAGAGAGATCATCATACTAGTGAAAGTACTTCAATTCATAGTGTGGAAAATCAATCTAGTGAATTTACATCAATTCCTTCAAGTTTGTCTCAATCTAGATGAATTTTTTGTTTCAAAACCTCATTGAGCACAAGTTTAATGAAAATTTGTTGTACTGATTTTTTGGTTACATAAGAATTTTATTATATTAAGTTTTTAAAATTTCAGCCCCCCCCCCACCCCCCCCAAAACCTACATTCCTGGATCCGCCCCTGAACATCAACATGTGAATTTTTATGTTTCAGTTTCCTTGACCTGAGGATCTTTGTTATGAGCTGCTGTGCTTATCAACTGTTTGATTTCTGCAGGAGTAACCATTCACAAAAAGATGAGTTTGATTTCTCAAAATGTACTTCCTAATGACCAAATTGAGGAGATTAAAAGGAAGACCTCTGAGAAGCCTTCACTCTCAGATGGTGACAAAATAAAGAAGAGAAAGAAAGAGCAGAAGGAAGAGGACATACAGATGGTAATTCATCAGGAAAAAGAAATGAAGAAGTTGGAGAACTTTTTGTTTGGTTCTTTGTACTCCCCAGTTGAGTTTGGGAAGGATGATGGGGAGGAACTGATGAACGTGCCTGGCAAGAACTCTGCTTTGTTCTTCACAGACAGGTCTGCAGATACGGTGGTCTCTGTTTATGAGGAGAATGTGATGCTCCAGGAGAGTAGTAACGATGAAGGGAAAGGAGGGGAAAGGGAACCTGTATGGGTGGATGAGGAGGAGAAAAAGATCAGCATAAATATAGCTAAAGTTAACAGATTAAGAAAGCTGAGGAAGGAAGAGGATGAGAATGTGATATCAGGTTCAACATACATGTCCAGATTAAGGGCTCAGCATATAAAGTTGAACCCAGGAACAGAGTGGGCCCAACTTGATTTGCAAACTGGGTATTACAGCTCTGATGACGAAGATTCTGGTAAAGAAGATGGGATATCTTTGGCACGTGGTTATAACAATATTGAACGTGTTGATGAAATTCTCCAAACAAATGAGGACCTTGTTGTGAAGAGCAGTGTGAAGCTGTTGCCTGGACTCCTTGAGTACTCAAGATTAATAGATGCAAATGCTGAGGATCCTTCCAGTGGTCCCATAAATTCAGTTCAGTTCCATAGGAATGCTCAATTGCTGCTTACTGGTGGATTAGACAAAAAACTGAGGTTTTTCCAGATAGATGGCAAAAGGAACACAAAAATACAAAGTATCTTCCTAGACGATTGTCCTGTTAGGAAGGCCGCTTTCTTACCTGATGGATCTCAAGTGATTGCATCAGGAAGAAGAAAGTTCTTCTATAGTTTCGATCTAGTGAAAGCAACTGTTGATAAAATTGGGCCCCTTACTGGGAGGGAGGAGAAGAGCTTGGAAGTTTTTGAGGTTTCACCTGATTCTAGAACAATCGCTTTTGTGGGTAATGAAGGATATATCTTGTTAGTCTCATCAAAAACAAAGGAACTTATTGGAACGCTCAAGATGAATGGGACTTGTAGGTCATTAGCTTTTGCTAATGATGGGCAACACTTACTTAGCTCTGGTGGTGATGGGCATGTTTATCATTGGGATCTGAGAACAAGGGCTTGCTTCCACAAGGCTGTTGACGAAGGCTGCATAAATGGTACAGCTCTTTGTACATCCCCAAGTGGAAGTCTATTTGCAGCTGGTTCAGACAGTGGGATTGTGAATATTTACAATAGAGAAAATTTTTTGGGGGGCAAGAGAAAACCGATGAAGACCATTGAGAATCTAACCACAAAGGTGGATTTTATGAAATTCAATACAGATAATCAGATATTGGCAATCAGTTCTAGCATGAAGAAAAATAGCCTTAAGCTAGTTCACATTCCATCATTTACTGTCTTCTCTAACTGGCCTCCACCAAATCGAACCCTACATTATCCCCGATGCTTGGACTTTAGTCCTGGTGGTGGTTTCATGGCTCTAGGAAATGCAGCTGGAAAGGTCTTATTGTATAAGTTGCATCATTACAACCATGCATGAGGCAACTATGAATTATGTATTTTCATGAAATTTTGTTCATCACTCAATTTCATGTTTAGGATGCTCTGTTACCTAAAAAGTAGAGCAGTTTAATACATTCAGTCTTTAAGTCTTGATGCTTTCCTCTTTTATTTAAAAGAAAACGGTCATTTGACCTTTTACACTCTACCTAGCAGATGTTTGTTGCCCTTTATTTTTTCTTGAATTATTATCTCCAGTTCCGCTCTTTGGTGGTTCTTCTCACGGATGATGTGCAATACTTACTGACTGTTTATCATCTCACCTCTTTCAGGTATGGGAATATTTCTTCCTTTAAATATGCAATATTTCTCTCAACTGTACCTTCACTTTTTCGTGGCTTGCAGATTTACTTCTTTATGTTGGATTCAGATAACCACTAGATCTAGATCTCTAGATCTATTCCATGTCATTTATTCACTCACAGCTAATGTTTGGCTTTGAAATCACAAGTTGAGTTGAGTAGTTGAATTGGAATTGTCATTTATTCATTCACTGCAGTATCATCAAGATAATACTTGGCCTTGCTTGGCTTTTGCCCAACAGTACAAGCAAATATCTCAGGAGCTGGCAATGATGGGCCTGAAACTGTCCTTCTGCTTTCAAACATGTCCTCGTCTGATCTGTCATCCCCAATGCACATTACAAAATCTGGTGCCCCCCCTCTGTCGACCATCATTGATAGAACCTTATGTGCCACCAACCCTTTGCTCACTCCCTGGGCAATGGAAGAAATCAATTGGGAAATTTTGCTCAAAGATGCAAATGTTTAATTGAATGCACGTGTTTGATGAGGGTGAGGGGGGGTTGTTTATACTTGTGGCTTGTCTTCAACAATATATTGGCCCCTATTAACAACTGCCGGTTCATTTGCAAGTACATTTTCCAAATGATCCAACAATTCCTTGGCTTGACAGGATCCAAAATCAGGATCTGCATGTTGATGGTGCCACACCAAAGCACTCTCTTTAGTTTCTATATAAGATCCATCTGTTGCCTCCATATATAGCTTCGTCACTGGTTCCACAATTTCCTTCCACTCAAGGTCTGAAGTTGGGGGACCGGATTCCCAGTCAGTGTTTTTGTTCATCCTGCAACAAGGGAAAACAGAAGTCACAACAAAGAATAGTCGAACTTTTTTTAACTTTAAGAAAAAGGCTTCTGAAAAGTACCTTATGAAGTATCCATGTTCCGCAGCTATTCCCAACCTATCACAAGGGGCAAGCCACTCACTCAGTGAGCTTCTTCCCCTCCCACTAACAATAAAGACTGTTCTTAGGATCATTGCACAGAATATTCAGAGTAGTCACAACTTCAGTGCTCAGCGTTTTAACAATAGAGCTTTGGGGAACAACAGTACCATCATAGTCCAGAAATACTACCCCCTTCTACTTGTCCTCTTTATATGCTGAGACAATGTGGTCAATAGACAACTTCCTAAAATTTGGAGAAAGCGAAACTACTCAAAATCCCAGGCCTAAACCAATTCCCCAGTAGCGCTTGCTGTAATGACCTTTGCATGCTCTCTCCAAATCCTGAGCAAAGCTGCGAGCCCAATAAGCCACATCATGAGAACTAACATATCGGTAATGCTTTTCATGCCGCAGGTGTTTCTCAGAATCAGGTATGGTGATTGCCAAATGCATGGCATCGGTGACAGAATCAATGTCCCATGGATTAACTCTAATTGCCCCACTTATAGGAGAGCACCCTACAAACTCTGACACAACAAGCATGCTTGTGCGAGGGGAATCTGTCTCAATCTGCATGGCTTTATCCATAGCCATGGAGCCTTGCCGGCAAACTATATACTTGTAAGGAACCAAATTCATACCATCCCTCACAGCATTCACAATACAACATTCTGCCACAGCAGAGTAGGCAGTTTTTTCACATCGAGCAACAGGGCGATCAATCAGAACTACTGGCTCATAATCTGGAGATCCATAAGCCTCATTGATCCTTCTTGCAGTCAAATAAGTCTCTCTCTTAGCTTCTTGCACATCCTTCCCAGAGCTTCTTGCAGGATTCACTATTTGAACTAAGACCAGTTGGCCCTGCAACTCCTGATGCTGCTGCAAAAGCTGTTCAAATGCTAGGAGTTTCAGACTGATACCTTTGAATATGTCCATGTCATCAACACCAATGAACACCCTTTTCCCCCTGAACTGTTCCTGGATCTCTTTTAACTCTGATAGATGTAGATGAAAGATTCAATACAGATTCAAGTCGACCCATATGAATACCTACAGGGAGAATTTTAATGTACACTGCCCGTCCAAAGTAATCAAGCCCAATATGTCCGCGCTTAGATTCATAGTGCAGACCTAGCATTCTTCTGCAGCATGACAGGAAGTGACGGGCATAATCAAATGTGTGGAAACCAATTAGATCAGAATTCAGCAATCCTTTCAAAATATAATCTCTTACTAGCAGAGTTCGATATATTTCAGATGAAGGGAATGGACTGTGCAGAAAGAATCCTAGCTTGACTCGGTTGTAGTGCTTTCTCAAGAAAGTAGGTAGAATCATGAGGTGATAATCATGAACCCAAATATAATCCTCCTCGGGGTTAATTACTACCATAACTTTATCTGCAAATATTTTATTTGCAGACACATAGGCCTGCCAAAGCGAGCGATCAAAGTGATCACCATGGTCAGGGCACATGGGTAGCATGTAATGGAAAGGAGGCCATAGTTGCTGTTTGCAGAAACCATGATAGAATTTCTTTAGAAGGTCGGCACACAATTAAATTTGTCAAGAAGTTTCTGGGCAACTTCTTGCTCACTGACATCTATTTCAACCTTGAGAGAACCCACATAAATAACATCAGTCTCAGCTGAAAAGCCATCCTTCAATTGCAATAGAAGTGCATCCTCATCCCAGCTGAAGCACCATTTCCCACTTCCTGCATCCCTTTGAGCATGCAAAGGTAACATGTTTGCCACTACAATTTTCCTCTCTTGATAAACTGATGAAGTCCCCTCTGAATCGCCATCTAAGTCAGAGATAATTCCAGGAACTGTCATCACTCTTGGAAGAGATCTAGGAGTTTGAGGGATGTCCAGTAGATCACCAGAAACCAAATCCAGAAGGTTGGCACATGATCTTGAAGCCATTACTGGTAGAAAATGTTACCCCAAAGCATCTGGTTCTGCTATTCCAGTACATAGATTAAGCAGCCTACGAAACAAAAAAAACCACCTTCAGCATTTGAATGAGACTGCAAAATCCTGCCTTAGCACATAATCTACTATATGATCATCACCACATATCATATAAAGCATTTAAAAGGAAAAAAATGAAAAACAAAAAAGATTAAAAACACATTTCAATTGCAGTATCAATTACTGGACAATTAATACAGGAATGCATTAACATTGAATAACCCTATTGATAGGTTTCAATTCCACAGTTCCCACTGCAATACTTACCGACTGTTTATCATCTCACCTCTTTCAGGTATGGGAATATTTCTTCCTTTAAATATGCAATATTTCTCTCAACTGTATCTTCACTTTTTCGTGGCTTGCAGATTTACTTCTTTATGTTGGAATCAGATAACCACTAGATCTAGATCTAGATCTCTAGATCTATTGCGTGTCATTTATTCACTCACAGCTAATGCTTGGCTTTGAATTCACAAGTTGAGTTGAGTAGTTGAATTGGAATATATGAACATTCTAACTAGGTGTTTAATAAATCAAAAAAATGACCAAAGTGGGTTGAGTTAAATGAGTTGTATATTAGCTTAAACTCAATCTCACAAATTCCTTATGGTTGAGTTTAAAGCCTTTGAATGTATGTAGAGTCAAAAAAATTTCAAAAATCAATTTTGTCCTTACAAAATAGGCAACACAAGTTTTGTTTTATTTTATTTTTCATCTTTTATTATATATATATAAATGATAAATCAGACTCTCTCTCTCTTTATATATATATATATATATACATGCTCTCGTGGACATATCTTTATAATGATGGTATAAATAAGGGTTTTTGTCTGTCCAGTTATTAAGATTTACTTACGACTGAGAATGAAATTAGGAAATAAATTGGGAGTGAGAATAGAAAGAGAGGGGAAAACCAAAAAGAGGGAGAATTTAGAGAATGAGAGAGAGAAATAGACTTTAAACTTATTCATAGGCTATTTAGTCTCACCCTTTAGTCTATTTATAGGAAGTTGCATTCTTTTAATTGGTAGCATCTTCAAAGAGAGTATCATTTTGGAGTATTAAATTACTTATTTATAATTTTAAATAATATTATAGTACTTTTAAAAAATAAACCTGCTACAATAGCAGGTGCCAAAATATGGGTATCATTTAATATTTTAATATTTTTTATCAATATTTTATAATAAAAATTGAAATAAAATAATTAAAAATAGTAGTTTGAGTTTGCGTCTCTTCCTTTTTCTCTCTTCAGTGGTTGCAAAAATGGCATCCCAAGATGGTTGTTGCTATTTTGCAACCTTATATGTCACCCCACTGGAATGGTTGATTTTTAATCCGGAATGTCATTTTGACGGTTATAGAAATGGCACCCTAAATGCCACTCCCATTGATGATGCTCTAACAAACTCAAAAGTACAATTCTAGAACATTTAATGGTACAATAGGAAAAATTACATATAAAAGAACAATTACTCCTATTGCTTTGGGGTCATGACACTGCCCCTTTTTAATATAGCCATCAAGGAGGCTTCAAGCAATGGTCTAACTGAGACTCAATAGTGGGCCTTTTAACTATTGTGTTCCTTTTATCACAATGATTTTAAGGATAAATTTTATAACCATCTCTTATGATTATACGTGTTTTTTGTGAGATCTTTTATGCTTTAAAATTAGTTTTAAAAGTTCTTATGCTTTCAAATTTTATTTTTTGTCCACACCCTTCCATCAATTTCAAGAGTTAACACCATTGGTTTTGATTCAAAATGAGGTAGTCTTGCTTTTATAACTTTAATAAAATTTGAATTAAACGAATTAATGTATTAAATTCTGATTAAGTTATATTTAATTAAAATAAAAATTTAAAAATCCAAGCAGCCAATGAGATTCCAACGAGTAAATAAAAATTTACTGGTTGGTCCTTTTAACATAAATAGAAGTAAATTTAAGTAATATTCCTTTTAACATAAATTCCTCTGTTCTTCATAAATAGAAGTAATATTTTCCTTTTTAACATTCCTCCTCCTCAAATGGCACTTGCTAGTTTGCATAGAGGCATTGTGCTCTACTTGCTCTTGAGTTTTATTATCTTTTAGAATTCCCTCATCAGTATTGGACACGGTTATCTAGTCACTATTTATCATAAGAAGGGGAGTGAATTGGATTTTTTTTTTTTTTTTAAAATAAAAATGTAAGTATTTTTGAACATAAATAACTTTAATTTTTAATGAGTTTGCTTTGTTGATGGATGTAGATGGATTGGTAAAAGCACAATCAAGTATAAATACATAAAATTTTATAAAAGTCTTGGGACTTTTAAGAGAGATTATGTTGTCTCTTTTAGGGTAAAGTTTGAAGGTTTCATTATAAAATAATAAAGAGTCACCTATAAAGCATGGGACATTGTGAAGAGGTCACCATGTTGATGATGCCCAACATTGCTCTTGTCATTTACAAAAGATATATGAGGGAACACGTGCGGCGAAGACGAATGGTTACTCAAAAGTCTTGAACACTCTATTTAGTATTATTTTATTGAATAACTATAATTATTATTATTATTATTATTATTATTATTATTATTATTATTATTATTATTATTTGGTGGTTATTAACTTTGAATTTGGTGGTGCTCTATGAGAGGAGGTGAGGACAAACGTTGAGTGTGAGAGAGTGATGAATGGGAAGGAGGAGGAGGAGGAGGGAGAGTAGTCATTGAATTTGAAAGGCGGAAGGATCTTATCTGGACTCAATAAGATGAGAGAGAGAGAGAGACTCCCCAAGTCATCTCAATAATATGTGGAGAGAAAAAAAAAAAACAAAACTGAAACCGAAAGATATTTGATATATTATATTGTAATCGTTTTCTTATTAAAAATCAAAATAAGCAAAACCTAAATGAAAGTTGCAACCACTTGCCTTTAATCAATTTAGTAGAAAATAAAAACATTGGAACTACACTACACTAGACTTAGACTAGGAGGACTAGGAGGAGGTTGCATAAAAAATTATTATATTTTATATTCCAATAAACATTTAACTTAAGGAAGAAATTTTTGAGTTATTATCAAAATTCACCTTAAACCAAATAAATTACTTCAAAGCAAGCACTTCTCAATTTCTTTTCCCTTTTTAAGTTGTGTGTTGATGAATGGATCATCATCAAATGATTCATCATTTATTAAGATTTACGAATGAATTATTTGAATGAAAAGATCAGATTTCCAATGACTACTACGCAATCATTTATATATAATAAAATAGTTCATTCTTACCTTAAAAACACGTGTGTACACTAGAGTAGTTGAATTTAAAAGTATCATGTATAATAATAATTATCTTAGTACTTGGGATTTTTTAAAATAATAATATTTTAATAAAATTTAAAATATAAAATATTGGATAAAACCCATCAAATATAAAATATTGATTTCCTAACCATAATTAAAAGTTTAATAATTCTAAGTAGCTGCCGTGCCGTGCCGTGCCGTGCCCGCTCTGTATTGGATAAAGAACCCAAAACACTACTTGTAGAACATCATCGATTCTGCTAAATGTGAAACATCATCATCGATGGCCAAATGAACTTCTTACACAACCTACGAGCAGCAGAAAATGCTGCTGCATCCAAACGGGCCCAGAAAGAGAATAATTCGTTCGATGTAATAATAAAGAGAAAAATGGCAAAATAGGGTAGAATCTTAACTAAAATGCAGATAAGATAATATAAAAATTCAATAGTAGACCACCTCCCTCCCTCCCTCCCTACCAGCAGAGCAGAGCAGAGCAGAGCTTAGTCAACTTCCTCGATCTTGGGTCCGGCACCGCTACCGCCGGCTGGAGGGGCATCGTCATCCATGGCACCGCCCATGTCAGGAGCCCCGGCACCCTGATACATCTTTGCGATAATGGGGTTGCAGATGCTCTCAAGCTCCTTCATCTTGTCCTCGAACTCATCCGCCTCGGCCAGCTGGTTGCCGTCCAGCCATTGAATTGCTTGCTCAATAGCCTCCTCAATTTTAGTTTTGTCCGCCGGCGAGAGCTTGGAGCTGATCTTATCGTCCTTGATGGTGTTTCTCATGTTGTAGGCGTAGTTTTCCAATGAATTCTTAGCCTCGACCTTCTTCTTGTGCTCCTCATCCTCAGACTTGTACTTTTCAGCCTCCTGCACCATCTTCTCAATCTCTTCTTTCGACAGCCTTCCCTTGTCATTGGTGATGGTGATCTTATTCTTCTGACCAGTGGTCTTGTCCTCAGCAGAGACATTCAAGATTCCATTAGCATCAATGTCAAAGCAGACATTGATCTGAGGTACACCCCTGGGGGCTGGTGGAATGCCAGAAAGCTCAAACTTGCCCAATAAGTTGTTATCTCTAGTTCTTGTTCTCTCGCCCTCGTACACTTGAATCAACACGCCGGGTTGGTTGTCTGAGTACGTGGAGAACACCTGCTCCTTCTTGGTGGGGATTGTGGTGTTTCTTGGTATTAGAACAGTCATAACACCTCCAGCAGTCTCCAACCCTTGTGACAGAGGGGTGACATCCAACAGCAAGAGGTCCTGAACCTTCTCGTTACCCTCACCGCTCAAGATTGCGGCTTGAACAGCAGCACCGTAGGCAACAGCCTCGTCAGGATTGATACTTTTACAAAGCTCCTTGCCATTGAAGAAATCTTGTAAAAGTTGCTGCACCTTGGGAATTCTAGTAGATCCACCGACAAGGACAACATCATGGATGGTGCTCTTGTCCATCTTGGCATCCCTCAGACACTTCTCAACGGGCTCCATACACTTCCTAAAGAGATCCATGTTAAGCTCCTCAAATCTGGCACGGGTGATGGTTGAGTAGAAATCAACACCCTCATACAACGAGTCAATCTCAATGGTAGTCTGAGCAGTCGATGAGAGAGTTCTTTTAGCTCTCTCACAAGCAGTTCTCAATCTTCTAAGAGCTCTAGGGTTCCCGCTGATGTCCTTCTTATGCTTCCTCCTGAACTCCTGAACGAAGTGATTCACCATCCGGTTATCAAAGTCCTCTCCACCTAAGTGAGTGTCACCAGCAGTGGCCTTGACCTCAAAGATACCCTCTTCAATTGTTAGAAGAGACACATCAAAAGTACCGCCTCCGAGATCAAAGATAAGAACATTCTTTTCACCAACACTGGTTGCCTTCTTGTCAAGACCATAAGCAATTGCTGCAGCAGTGGGCTCATTGATGATGCGCATCACATTGAGGCCAGAAATGACTCCAGCATCCTTGGTTGCCTGGCGCTGGGAATCATTGAAGTAGGCAGGAACAGTAACGACAGCGTTCTTCACAGTCGAGCCAAGATAAGCCTCAGCAATCTCTTTCATTTTGTTCAGGACCATGGATGAGATCTCTTCAGCTGCAAATTGCTTCTCCTCACCCTTGTAGGAGACAACAATCATGGGCTTTTCACCAGGGCCAGGAATTACTTTGAATGGCCAGAGCTTGATGTCGCTCTGCACCGACGAATCACTGAATCTCCGACCAATCAATCGCTTTGCATCTGTCATTATTATAAAAAAACAAAAATAAAAGTTTCAGATACAAGCAGTAGAAAGGAAACAAAGGTTAGGTAAAATAATCAATCAATGACTTTAATCTATTTCAAACAATACAAGCAGTATAAAGGAACCAAAGGTCAAATACATCCATCAATTAATGATTATTTTACGCCTATTCATTTAGCTTCGTCACGTCTCTCTTTACCAGAGTTTGGGAGTAAAGGAAATTAGAGAAAATAACAATAATTACATTTCTGCTGAGTTGCACGAACAACTATATGCAATCAAAATAATTAATTTCAATCAAAAGCAATCAATGACAACATATTAAGGATCCATTTTTCCTAATAAGGCTGAAAAGCCAAAGGATTTATACCATCACGATAGTATAACACGCGCAGATCTAGAATAAAAAGAACGTTAACCCAAAGTAACTTCTACAAAGAGAATTCTTTTCTTGTAAGGCGAGCACATATTTTCAGTAATCAAAACAAGCCTACCTAACAGTTCCCGAGAGCCCCAGACACCAACAAACAGATCTAGATAAAATATGAAATCGTCACGTCCAGATGCAAATTTACGCGAACCAAAAGAACTCCAAGCACAAAAACGTCACAGATCCGAACAATGAAATCGCATTGAGCTCATAATAAGAAGTGCAAGTACTAAAATCAAAAAAGAAGACGTGTATAAATGCTAAAAGCACAAGATCTAAACGAGTGCACATTCCAGGTCGACGAATAGCAGTTAAAAAAGAGAGCATCTTACCGAAGACGGTGTTCATCGGGTTCATCGCGACCTGGTTCTTCGCAGCGTCACCGATCAGACGCTCGGTGTCGGTGAAGCCTACATAAGACGGCGTCGTTCTATTCCCCTGATCATTGGCTATAATCTCGACGCGGTCGTGCTGCCACACTCCGACGCACGAGTACGTCGTCCCGAGATCGATCCCGATCGCCGGACCTTCACCCTTTCCGGCCATCCTGAACCAAATCGAGAAAGCAAAAAACAAGGAGAGAAAATGCGCGGGGCGGCGGAGTAAGAAGAAAAGAAAAGATAGAAATGTTAGATCTAGGGTTCCAATGGAAACCGAATTATATTTTTGCTAAGAGAGTGGCGTGTATATATAGGTTACAACTAGCATGGTTCCAGAATGTTCTGGGAACATCTTACACGGCATTGATCATATTCGTCAACGGCTGCGATCTTTTCCGTCAAATTTGGGGTGCGAACCCAACAATTATTTTATTTATTTGTAGTGGCGCACAAAAAAAACAAAAAACTTATTTATTATTTGGGAAAAATATTTGTGGCGGTGCGAATATATGCTGAATTTTCATATAAGATAATAAAATAATTCTTTATTTTCTTGCTCAGTCTATTTTATTATTTAATACTTTTATAAATGCTATTTTTCGATTTTTGTACTGCTAAAATGTTTTATTTATTATAATAATAAACTTGAGATTTAAATAAAAGATTAATCCAATCTCTATTTTAAATTTAAATGTGGGGTGAAATTAACTTTTTTTATAAAATTACAGTCCTGCCCTTGTGTCCAATGGTCGGAAAACGCCACTCTAGTCGTCGGAAAACGCTGCGAAGGATCCTGAAGTTGCCACGTTTTCATTGGAAACCACTTGTCGACATCGCTGTTTACCATTCAGATAGCTTCTAATTCTTTTGACAAATTTCAACTAAGATGGGTCACGTGGGTTCACCTTTGGGTAGTCTCTAAAGCCCAGTATTGAGCTCAGCCCAATTTGATCTGTTCCTCTCTAATTTCAACTTCAAATTTGGCTCCCTAGCTTATTAAAATTGGCTTATTTGTAATTTTTACAAATTATACTTTAGCTCAAATCTTTTGAAATCTTCAATTATTTCGTTGCGATTTCCTCTCAAACCCATTAATTTTGGTGAATTACCATTAGACCCTATTTTTATTAAATTCGTGATATTTCTCAAAAGTCTAATATCTAAAAATTGTCTAAGATTTTGTAAATATTACAAAGATGACTTTTAGGTCACGATACGGACACTATGAATACCTAGTGATGTCATTTGATTTAATCAATGCATCTACTATATTTATGAGTCTCATGAATCGAGAGCAAACCTTATTTGGAGAATTTTTTTTATTATTTTTATTGATGACATATTGATGTATTCTACTACTAAGACAAATATGAGAAACATTTAAGGAAAGTGTTGCAAACCTTGAAAGAACACAAATTATATGCCAAATTCTCAAGGTACGAATTTTGGCTCACTGAAGTGGCATTCTTGGGACACATGATATCGACTGAAATGGTGGCAATAGATGTAGTCAAAATTGAAGCCAGCCATAAAGAATTGATAATAACCAAAGTTGGTGACAAGGTTCAAAGTTTATGGGGATTGGCGAGATACTATTGAAGATTTGTGAAAAATTGATCCAAAATTGTCATACATCTTACTAGATTATCACAAAATGCCTAAATATTGGGTTAGAGTATGTACTTATGCAAAACATAAAAATTATTACTTATAAGTCTCGACAATTGAAAACACACTATCCGACTCATGGTTTAAAGTTGGTAGTAGTTTATACTATAAAACCTCTAGCATCACTATTTGTACAAGAAAAAATTTGAAATCTTCACGTATTATAAGAGCCTAAAATATGTTTTTCACAAAAACATTAAATATGCAATAATGGCAATAGATGAAATTTTAAAAGGACTTCATGAAGAAATTGAATATGCAACAACGATAGATGAAATTCTTAAAGGATTAGATTGCTTAGTACAATATCACTTTGGGCAAGCCAATGTTACGACAAATACCTTAAGTAGGAGTTAGTCTACTCTGATGGTTGAAAATTGATGGCTTGTGAGTGACAACTGATGAAAACTTTTAAGTTAACGATAAAAGTAACTCTTGAAAGGACAACCACCTATGTTGATAGTCTAACAATTCAATTAGACTTGACGGAGTAAATCAGGCAAGCAAGTTCTCATAGAAGATCCGAGATTTCGTTAATAGGTTGAAGATTATGCTCAAGTGAAAATATATGATTTTAAGTTTCAAGATGGTATACTTTAGTTTAATAATCTAGTAGATGCACCAAAAAAAAAAAAAAAAAAATTGTATGTCACACTTCAAGCTAAGTATACATGTTAGTGAATTTTTTTTTTTGGATGGTATACTTCAATTTAGTACACACAATCGACATTGACATAGGAATCATTTATCTTATTTAAGGTTTGATATGTTATTATTATTGTGATTTTATAAATAAAATAAAGTTGTATCTAGAAGAGTAAATCTTAAATGATATTATTTGAAGTAAGAAATTTAGTTATTTGAATAAATAAAACAAATTAAAAGAATTTTGGATAAATCATTTTAAATTTAATGTTTTTAACTATAGAACTATTGTAAGATGAAAATGTCAAAAAAAATGTATAATTAAAAATGTATTTTTAAACATTTTTCGCATTAGTATCATTTTGAATATTTATTTTGATATGCTTCTCATGATATTGGCATTATTAAAAAGTCTAGAAATGGCTCAAAAGGTTAGGCCTACCCCAAGGCCCAGCACACCAAAGTTAGCCAAGGCCCAAAGTTGGGCCAATAATTGGTCCACCTTGAGTTCCTTGGTTGTAAAAGGTAAATTTTAATCACTTTAAGGGCTCCACACACTATCTAATGCACATAGGAAGGGTAAATCACGATACACAGCGACCCCTTAAGCAAGAAGCACAGTGCATGATGCTCACAAGGAGCTACCCCCATAGAAGAGTGAAAATCCCACATTGCGACTGTCATGACTCGAACTTATATCATTGGCTATAATCTGTTACCTGGATACTAATTGTGCTACGCTCGTAGGGGCCACCTTGAGTTCGTTAATTCGAAGGGAAAGATGTACAACTGTAGAGAAATTCTTCTATACATACTAGTCTACTTAAATAATATTTGTTAATTAAAATATAAATTAAAAAATATATATATAAAATATTTCAGACGAAAATATTTTTCATTATCTTTATTAAATTTATCTAACAAGTCACTGAAAAGAAATCACGTGACTTCTTATATAGAATTATTTAAATAAATTTATCTCTTTTCTCTCCAGATAAATTTATCTAAAATCTTATAAATAAAAAAAAAATTACTCATATACCCCCTAATATATTTCAAAAAAATTAACAAACTGTATGATAGAAATCTTAGAATACTTTCTAGTATTATCTTAATAATTCCATATTTTAATTTGTAAAATATTCTAATTTTATCTTAATATAATATAATTTTATTTATTTTAATAAACGTTATCTTAGTAAAAATAGATTTGGCAATAAAGAGGAAAAATAACAATCCCCTTGGGGGCGCCATTGTTTAATACATTTTGATGAATTTCTTAATTTAAATTTAATATTCTATTTTCATTTAATAATAATTAATTTCATATTTAAGTAATATTTTTAACCATGCTTAAACCCTGCTAGAGTTAATTAACCTATCCAATGTTAAGGTAAGTATTTAACCATCTATACTATTCTATAAGCAAATATTATGTTTTGGTGTTACAAAACTATATCAATAAAGTATTTTTTTAAATACCCTTTATATTTCTTACTTAAAAAAATTATTTATGTTAATGAAATTTAAATTCATAATAATCTCTAAATAACAATTAATTTCTCAAACAACTTAACTTTACTGTTACACAAAAAACTCATTTTGTTTAAATTTAGTCTTAAAATATTTAAAGATAAATTATAATTGTTAAGTACGTTTTAATAAATTTTTATTTAAATTTTTTTATATTTTTACACGGACGTATACCATGGGCACCCCTGTGGCAAACAGTTAAGCTAACTTGGGTTAAGCTTCCTAACCCATATTTAGTTGGGTTGGTGGATTGGGTTAATTTTGTCACCGTCGGCCTTATATTTCAAATTGGACCTTACCGTTCAAAATTGGGCCCATTTTTAACCGAACTTTTAACTGAAATTGGTCTTGGAGCTTATTTTAAAACCCAGTTGGGCCTAATATAAAGGGTCACCTTTTACTTAAATTGAGCCCTTGTTAGCCCATTAGCCATCCTTTCCTTGGGTCCCTAAAACCCATTTCTAAGTCCATTTACTCTTGAATTCTCAAGTCTTTTCTTAAACCTTATTTGTCTCAAATTTTTTTATAACTTTCGAAATTGAGGACCTAAAACACACTTAGTTCACATCATTTTACAACCCAAATTAAGAAATTGCATTGCTATTGTTATTGTCTAGATACAATAATAAATTAAATATTAAGAAATTGCTCAATTTGTCAAGACTATAAAAAATAAAATGATTAAAGAATGCAAGGTATTCTACAAATATTTAGATATTTAAGTTAAATTCTCATATTTATAAGAGTTATAAGAGCTCTTTTTTTCAGCAAAAGTGACTTACCTTTGTAGAAGCTAGGGATTGTTGATAATCACCATTGATATTCCAAAATTGACTAGGATTTAGACTTTTATGAATAAACTTTATTCTTTGCGTGATTCCCGGAAGAATTTTTAGAGGTATTTGTTTGTGTTTTTGATTCTAGAATATCCCACGAGACTCTTCCAAGAAACCTCATAACTTTCTTGAACCTCTTTCTGCATGTCTGTTGAGATTCTCCTATAGACCTCTCAATCGATAGGGTTTTTAGAGACCTTTCCCTTATAAGACTTTTTTTTTTTTTTTATCCTTATACTTTATCTTCAACTTTTGAACTTGTCTTTTGTGGGCTTTGTGATTGGGTCAGCATACATTCATTAAGTGAATCTTTTTATCTTAAGCTTTTTCTCATAGGGTCTTCCTTGAAGTTTATTAAACTGGCTCTTAATCCACATATACATCAATTATAAAAGCACTAATAAACCAAGCTTCTTTGAGTCTAAAGTGTAGGTGTTTATAATGATTGAATTTGAAATTTTTATTTGTTAGGTTTATTCAAGTATTTCAATTTAAAACATAACAGCTTCCAAATAAAAGAATTGAAACACAAATATTTAAATTATAAATTTCAAGTAATAGCATTTAGAATCTCTTCATCCAAATGCAATCTTAGAAAACCAAGCTTTAATGTTGAAGAATTTATATTATTTAACTGAAAAATAATAAATAACATAATTGGTCCCTTAACTTTATGCTCTATAATTAAACAGTACTTGTTCTTTAATTTGTCTTATAAACAACTATATATTAAATTTTAATCTTATTACAATTTAGTCCTTCTTTAATTGCAATAAGATTAAAAATTTAATGATTGTTATAAGACAACTAAAAAACAATGACTAATTTATTAAAAAAACATAAAATTCAAGGACCAACAATATTAATTTACCCATACATTGGAGAAATAAGTCTAGTTAATGAAATTTATCTAAAAGTTGAAGAGTAAATTGTAGTAGCCACCATTGAAGTTTTCTTAATCACAAAGAGTACATCTCTCTTTCTCTCTTACCCATCCTTTCTTTTTCTCTATGCGATGCCAACACACCTAGCTAGTTTAGTTGCAATGCTTGAAGCCTCTCTCTCGTCAAAGTGGCTAAACCCACTATATCCCCCCCTCTCCGTCTCTCTATTTCTCCTTTCCTCTCTTCATTGGATGAAATTTTAGCCATCGCTAAATCCAATCTCTTCTAAGTTCAACAATGGTTGAATCCAAAGGTTCTATTCTTCTTCTTGTTTTTTTTTTTTTAATATTTTTATTTTCACCATGACAGAACCAAAGAAAGGGGGAGGAAAGGATAACAAGAGAAAGAGAGGGCTTAGCCAAACTTAGCTATACTAGGATGAAACGTTGCTGAAGCCAGCTAAACCAAAGGTGCTCTCTCTCTCTCTCTCTCTCTCTGGTTTGACAAAAGGTAACCCTATAAAGGGAAAAAGATAAAGAAAGGATTATAAAGAGTGTCAACCAAACTTACTTGCTAAGTTTAGCCATCAGTAAGCTCACTGGGCAAGTAAGAAAGAACTTACTTGCTAAGTTCTTTCTTTGGTTCTATGAAAAAACTAGAGAAAGGGGCACAATGAAGGAGGGTTTGACCATAGTGACATTACCTTTCGGTTCAATCATCGAGACCCAATCCTCTAATTCAACCATGGCCAAACCCAATAGGTTTAGAGGTAATCAAGCTTGATACGTAAATTTTTAAATTTTGGATAGGTTAATTTCAAATGATATTATTTAAAATACAAAATTTTCAAATTTAATTTTATTCAAATAGTTAAATGTAAAAATTTCATATGAGAGTATTTTAGATTAAAATTTTTATAGGATATATTTTGATATGTTAGTTTCAAGTAACATCATTTAAAAATTTTAGTAGAAAGTGCCAAGCAATGCGTTATACTTGGCCTAAAGGTTAAATTGATTAATGTATTTTAAAAAAATTTAAAAAAATATTGTATTTTTAAATCTGAGCCAAATTGACTATGTAATTTAAAAAGGGGTTAAATAAATCACTATACTTTTAAAGTTGGGACCATATTAGCTATTATAGTAGAAGTTGTTTTAATGTCATCGAATAATATTTTAGTCTCATTAACATTGTTGTTAAAATCTCGATTTTACGCGTACGATTTTACGATTTTACGATTCGAAGACCCCCAAACGATTCAAATCCCATGTAAAATCCAATTTGGGATAAAATCCTATAAAATCTCGATTTTACATGTACGATTTTACGATTTTACGCTTCAGAGATCCTCAAACGATTTTACGATTCAAAGACCTCTATTGATTTAAGTTGTAATTTAGAGGATGCTTCTAACGTCTCAATGTCACAGCATCTGACATTAGAACTTATACATTGAATTGTTATATTTTGCCTCTAAATTGAAATTTGATTTAACATTGATTACATAAATTCTAATGTCACATAGCATCTAACATTAATTGCATAAGTTCCAATTTACTTGATTTAAATTATAATTTTTACTTGATTTAACATTGATTGCATAAGTAAATCAAGACAAACAAGTAATTAATTAATGGACCACCCAACCCCAAATTGGGATATTACTTGATTTAATCAATGTTAAATCAAGAAAAAATTGCAATCTAAATATAATGAAAGACATTGGAAGCATCCTCTAAAGAATTTTAAGCTATATTTTACCTCTAAATTACCTATATTTTGCCTCTAAATTGCCTATATCAACCTGCTAGTTTTTGAGCTATATTTGGGATGTATCATTTTTTGAATTATAATAAGGAATAATCAAGTTATTAAATAATATTAATTTATTTTCTACAAAATTATATTATTATAAACATATATTTACAAAAATTAAAGGGTATTTTTAATTATCTCTAAAATCTTACGATTTTACGATTCGATTTTACGATCCGATTTTATAAACCCTTTGTCGATCCCACTTAAAATCCCGATTTTAACAACCTTGCTCATTAATGAATGCTAATTAATTCTATCCCCAATTAAAGAATACCACACAATCATAGATGCCCAAAATCAAACTCTAAGTCTTATTTGAAAAAACCTTAGGCCCAAATCAAACACCAAATTGCTATTACAAATGCTCTTCTATATATCTAATGCATTTGGAATTTAATTTTTGGGTTTAATTTTTGAATTATAGTTTGATTAATTAGTGATAGAGTTGATGCCGTTAATAGAATTAAAATGCCATTGAACGATATTACAATATCTACTATAGTGGTTAATATGACCCCTAAATATGAAAGTGTAATGACTTATTTAACAAGTTTTAATGTACAGTAGCTAATTTGTCCCTTAGGTAAAATACAGTGGCTTATTTGGAATTATACTCAAAATTTTAATTTAAATACTCAAATTTCAAATTCATTATTAACCAAATAATTTAATTTTAAATATAAAAATTACCAATGAAAATTATTTTGAATCTCTCACTTTATCCTATATATATATATCTAGATATCATAGTTTTAATTCAATTCAAATTAAAACTTTTACAAAATAAATTTAGATAATTTAATTTCAAATCAATGGGAATTAATATATTATTATTAGGGTAAATTACAAAAAAAACCGTAATGTTTATATTTATTTTAATTTTAAGCTGAATCTTTAATTTTATGAATTAAGTTACCCAAGATTTTAAATTGGTTTAATTCTACAGCGTTGTTAGTTGTTATAATTAATTGTGGAGGTTTATAAGTTAATGTAGAAATTATATAGAAGATACACATGCATGGCTGCTACGCCAGATTCATCTTCGATCTGCCGATGAATGCACTTCCTGATGTTGCCGCCGCCTCTCCGCCTAGCTAGCCTCCCCCATCTTCGCCAGCCCTGCCGCCATAGCCATCAAAAGTTCCAAGCTACTGTCCTAGTTTCCTTCTCCGATTCTCCGCATGCATCTCTAAATTGCTCTCTGCAACTTCTTGCTTAATTAGATACAACTAACCATCACAGCCCCAAGAAAGGCTTGGTCACGACGTGAAACTTCAATCCTAAACCCTAATAGCGAGTATCCCGACTGGGTTTCAGAGACACCTGATGGGGTTTCAATTATAGAGAGAGAGAGAGAGAGAGAGAGAGATGGGGTGACAGGAGTTGAACAAATTAAATAATGGGGGTGGAAAAGCTGATGGCAGAGAGTGCTTTGCTGGTGGGTATGGCCGACTATACATATGCATGAAGCTGAAAGGATAGAAGAAAGGGGTGGGGGTGGGGGTGGCGGTGGCGGGGCAGCAGCATCTTTTGCATGAAAATGGGGTAAAGACATTTGTTCTGCCAAAGTTTGATTCGACAGCGGAATTGGAATTAGATTCCCACCCCCACACCACCGGCCTTATTTTTCTCCAAACCCACATATATATCTCCATATGATCTTATATATAAATATTAAATAATATTCTTTATATGTATTTTTAGATAATGTTTGTTAAAATGTGTAACATGAGTCTTTATTAAGATAATTTATCTGTAAATTTTAAAATAAATTATTCGAAAGGAAAAGAATAAATTTATCTTGAAAGTTCAAGATAAGAAGTCATTTGACTTATTTTTAAAAAATTTAACAAATATATTAGAAAATACTTTTATTCGGAATACTTTATGTTGTCCAGAAAAATATCCAAGAGGGAGGTGAATTAAATTTTTCAAAAATTAATAATTTTAGCTTTTTTGAAAACTCTTAAATTTGTGATATTAATATATGGTAATTGCAATAGGATTGAAATCAGTAAAATCACACAACCACACGGAATAAGAGAAATTTATAGAGGTTCGACTCTAAAGAGCCTAATTCTCTCTCTCAAAACTTAGCTTGAGACTCTCAAGACTTATCTTGAGGTTCCACTAGGGAGAATCAACACTAATTTTTAATTGGAACTATTAGAACCAACATACAATCTATTGCCTAAGTAAAACCACTAGCACGCTATTAGCAAATACAATCCCCTCACATAACAAATGAGTAAAAATAACAAACTTACAACCAAAAACAGTTACAAACAAGTCACTAACGATTGAGAATTTCACCAACCAGCACACTACTAACACTTCAAACCTTCTCACTCTTGTTTAAATACTCTATTAAGTTTTTTCTATCTTGAACCTTCGTACTTACCTTATATATATACATCTTCCAAACATACTAACTATTAAAGAAAATATTAATATGAAATTTGAAATTCAAAAAATGTTTAGATTTTCTCAAACAATAAGAAAACATGTCTCACATTTAATTCAAAATAAATTTACTTTTTGCATGAAAACTCAAGATTTGAAAATTTAAATATAATCTTTTGAGACATAAATGATTAAAATAAAAAAACATATCTAAAAGTAATTATTTTTTAATTCAAAATAAATTTTCTTTTTACATGAGTAAGAGAAAATATGTCTGAAAATAATTCTGTTTTAATTCAAAATTTAAATATAAGCTTTTGAGATATAAATAATTAAAATAAAAAAAATATGTTTAAAATCAATTATTTTTTAATTCAAAATAAATTTATTTTTTGCATGAGTAAGAGAAAACATGTTTAAATCAATTCTCTTTAATTCAAAATAAATTTACTTTTTATATGAGAAAGATAAAATATGTTTAAAATCAATTCTCTTTTAATTCAAAATAAATTTATTTTTTGCATGAGTAAGAGAAAACATGTTTAAATCAATTCTCTTTAATTCAAAATAAATTTACTTTTTATATTAGAAAGATAAAATATGTTTAAAAGTAATTCTCATTTAATTCAAAATAAATATACTTTTTGCATAAATAAGAAATACATTTATCAAGAAATAAAAATTCAAACATAAACTTTTGAGATATAAATGGTCAAAATAAGTAAACATGTTTAAAGACAATCCATTTTTAATTCAAAATAAATTTATTCTTTGTACCCACTTTTTATTCAAAATAAATTTACTTTTTGTATGAGAAAGAAATATATTTATATCATAAAAATATTTTTGTTATCATCAAAATCGTATTTGTTTACTCTTAAGTTTAACACTTTCTATATCTCATATTTTTCGGTCTATATCTTAATTAACAAACGTTACTTTAAAAAAATAAGAATAAGCTATAGATCTCATAATACCTAGTCTCAAATAACTTTTGTTATTACACCTTATGTGTTATTGGTAAAAGTTTATTAAAAGATAAAAAAGATTCAAAAGTCCAAAATAACTTTTTAACTTAAAAATATGTAAATTTTATTTGATTGGGGTCCCAAATAAAGCGAAAATAAGATAACTCCCCCGTAAAATGAATAAATATTATCATTCAAATTCTAATAGATAATAGAATATCAGGATAAACATTATGTATAAGAATCTTAATTCTATTGAATATTAGAATGTCAAGATAAATGTATTCATAAGAATTCTAATTTTAGTGGGCATTGAAATATTAGAATAAATATTATCTGGAATAATGCTAATATTAAGAGATTTGGGAAAGTTCCATGCTCTTCTGTAAATAGATAGTTTTCATTTCAAAATGGATACGTCTCTGATAGTAATTTCAATACGACCTTCAAATTTTTAGTATTTGACTTCAGCATTAGAGTGTTTGCACAAAATTTTTTTTGTGCCCTTTGATCGTTCTATTTTTTACAAAGTCCAAGTGAGTAGATGACGACGTATTTAATTAATAAATTTATTATTATGTTCGAGGGACAATAACACCAAAACTCATTTTGTTTAAATTTTATCCAAGAAAAAATGATTGAATGGAAAGAGGATCGATATATAGAATCTCATTCTACTCCCTAAACAATGAAAACATCATTTTACTTGAGAAAAATTATGCGTTACAATGATTATACTATGATGTCCTTTATTCAATTGGTATCATGAATTAACAAATTATATTTATAAACACACGAGCTATTATATATTCTAACTGTTTAGATATAATATGGGATTAAATTTTTATATGAGCAAAAAAATTGTTAATTTATGATTAAAAGATTATAGGTTTAAATAGTGAAAATAATAAACAAAAGATAAAGATATATAAGGAAGATAGGGTCTGTGTTGGAGGTGATACTTTGGTTCTATTTCTTTTCCTTCCTTTATTTGTTGTATTGGTTTTGGCTGTGATTAGTTTGTGATTTTGGTTTTAACTGTGTTTCCAGGGGTTGATAATATTTTGATTAAATTGAAATAATTAAATTAAATTGACCAAAATTATCAGTTCAATTTGATTTAAACCGTAAGTCAGTTCAATTTGATTTCTACGTTTGATAATTTCGGTTATTTTGATTTGATTTGGTTTTCATATTAAAAAAATTCGAAATAATTGAACTGATTGAAATATTAAAAATGACATCGTTTTTGCACTTTGTTATTTGAGTTTTTAGATTTTTTTGGTTAGTTTTTCCAAGTCTTTTTTGGTCGATTTAGGTTTTCCAACTTTGTTCGACTTTTCGATTTATTCGATTTGAAAATCCATTCAATCAATATAGTTCAATTTTAGACACAAATTCGATCTATTCAGTTTGAAGAATTCAATTCAGTTCGTAAGCGAAATCGAATACTCACCTCTAATTCCGTCTTTGTTAGATTTATTGGTTCAAGCCTATGGATGGAGTTTTGTAAAGTTACTCTGTTTCAATGCTTTTAACCCCACTATAAATGGTTTTATTTTTAACGAATAATCCTCTTCACCTAGAGTCAATGGTCAAGAAAACTAGATTAATGTGTTGACAAAAGAAAATAACTATAAATGCTTCAATTTATCAAGAAAATATAAAAGCTAATTAAGGGTTCGTTTGAAAATATTGTCAAATTTTTTTATCTCATTTCATTTCATTCTATCGATTCCAGTTCTAGTTCAATAATTTTCATTTCAGTTGTGGGAAATGAAAATTAAAAATATTTTTTAATTTTGTTGTGAGCTATCGAGAGCATGAAAATAAAGCTGAAAATAGTATTTGAATATTTTCTAAATCTATATTCAATATTAGATTCAAGCTTGGGATAATAAAAGAATTATTAGTAGACCTACGATAATGACTAATTGGAAAATTGGAAGATTCCTTGGGGACTAGACCCTGCCCTCTTTTTTTTTTTTTTTTTTTGTAAAAAAAAATTAGTTTAAGACAAAGTTGAGCTTGAGAATTGCTAGACCAGTCTCAATGTTATAAAAAACCCAAAAATATCATGAATCAAGTAATGATGAACTCACTAATCTGTCCCATTTAGTTTAATCAATTCTCTTAAAAACTCTTACCAATTTCATTTTTTTTTTTTTTTTGCATATCTTTAGTTATATATATATATGCATTTGAAGTTGTTGTGTAGATACAAAAATAAATTTAGTTGATTGAAAACATTGTCGTCAATCCACCTGAACCTGGAAAAATAAGAAAATAATTCAGAGGGTGCGAGGAGGTCCCCGTGCAAATATTCCGATACTTAAATCAGACACTGAAGATAATAAAAATTGTATTAAAATCAGTATAAGAGACATACGATTTCAGAAATAAATGTCTACTTATTTATAGAAGAATATGAAGTAATCTTAAATAATCCGGGATTAGAATTCTTTGTAAATAACACCTATTTTAATTATTCATAATCTGGCTAGAACTAGGATTGCTGTGGATAACATCTATCTTTTTATAGATGATATTTATGTTTTCCTTTTGCAGATAGAATTTTTTGTAGATAATTATTTATCCCAATATCCGTAATCCTCTTAGAATTAGAATTTTTTATGGATGATTGATTATCTTCTTGGAGAAATTTTCAGATATCGGAATTATCTAGTTTGAGTGTTTATGTAAGACCCTCGCCCCGAGTATAGGAAATTTACGCCTTTTAGACGAAGAAGATATTTTGGGCTCTTGATCTTTTAATGGGCCTTTATGAGAAACCAGGGATTGCCATTTTAGTGGTATCAATTGTGGTTTGGCTTTCAAGATGAGAAACCAAGAGGGAGGGGTTACTATAACACCTCAAAATTTTATTCTGGTTAATTTTTTCTTAAAATTGGGATTTATTAGGAAATTAGATACACTAAGTAGATATATTAATGGTGTATTTAATTTCTAGGAAAATTAACCAAATTTAGAGAATAATTGGGTCAAAGGGTTAATAAAAAATGGTGTGGAGGTAAAGTCATGGTTAATAGATAATGGTATGGAGGTAAAGTCAAAATTAAAGTTTAACCCTAAGTTGAAATTATTAAATAAGGCCATGGGACATATAATTAGTTATATGAAGGGAAATAGTTTAATGAATAAGGGATAAAGGGCTATTAATTTCAATGAGATTGTAAATTTAATTTAAATTAGGAGGGAGATGTATTAATTTAGAGGATTACATGTTATTAGTCACATATAATTAAATTAAATGAGTTAAAACCCTTTGAAGACCAAGAGTTAAACTATAAATGACGTCTTCTAGTTATTTTGGCCATTGGATTTAATGTGGATCAAGGATTAGGATTAAATCTTGAGAGGGGGATTAGAAGATAAAGGGAAACAAAAACTAAACAACAAAACTCTCACTCTAGGCTTGCCTAAACACCCTAATATTGGTAAAAAAATCAATCAAGGTAAGGGGTTTGAGCTTGATTGTTGCATCGTTTTGACATGGCCTCTAATTGACTTTGTTGTTGTCATTTTCGGTCGGTCATCTTTCCTCCCCAATTGATCTTCCTCTCATCTTCTTTATTTGATCCACCTCATATAAGATCTTTAGCCATTAGATTTCTCCAATTGTGAAAACACTTGTGGAGAAGTTCTATTCTCCCAAAGGAGGTAGAATTTCGAAGCTCGTGTATTCTCATTATTTCAATTTCTTCATAGAAATCATAGGATTTCATTTTTACATGTAATTGAATTTCCCATGTATAATGTGATACAATTTTGATACATTGACTTATGATAGTAGAGATGTGTACGCATGCAAGTTCCATTCTCCCAAAAGAGGTAGAATTTTAGAACTTGATATTCTCAAAGTTTAAGCCCATTCTGATTACTCAAGCTTGATAATTTGCATTCTTCTCATATAAATTATAGTTAGGTTTGATGTGAATAATATCGCTCTATTAATTGAGATTCTAACTGGCTTTAACTATGTGGGGGGTAAGACATTGATTTTGTCTTGGGTATTGCCAACATTGATTATGCATTATAGGAAAGTTAGCCAATTAAATCAATAAATGAAACTACTGTTTAACAAAATAAGGTTCATGCTAAATTAGAAAAGGTTAATTCCTTACCTAATGAGCCCAATAATCCTAAGACTTCCTACATCACCTAGTCTCAAATCTGGACTGTTATTGGACTGGTTTCTAAATGTGTTACTAAGCAACAAAAACTCAAAAGGGAAAAAGGTGAAAGTGCCTTCTTTTTTGGAATGCTAAATCAGACTTCAGGAAAGGACACTATAATCAGAAAAGTTTGGTTATTGTAAGTGATCTTGGGATAAATGTTGTTGAAAACATAATGATCTAGGGAAAGCATAATTAGAAATTGTGTCAAATTAACATATAGAAAATTTTGGGACTATTATCTAGTTTAATGTATCTAATAGTGTCGAATGAAATAATATGACTAATAAATGTAATCACACCCTTATGGATATAATGAGTATGATTTGTTTGCTTGCCAATAGTGAATATAATTTTCAAATATATAGAAAATAATTCCCTCGAAATAGCATTAATTAAAGAGAAATATCCCTATTTGTCTATAATGATTGTTAAGCTAATACATATTTTGTTGGTCTATTGGCTAATATATGGTTTTAGACCATAAGTGGTTAGATAAATATATGAATATAAATAGGTCTTTAAGACCAAAAAGGACTCACAAGGGAAGATTAAAAGATTCAAGAGGCAAGGTTAGTAACTAAGTGATTTGCCCATAAAGAAGTCATTGGGTTTTTTTTTGTTTTTTTTAGAAAAATAAGATTAGTTAATACACATATGTCAAGGTCAGTGGGAGAAAATGATATAAAGGACCTTGAGGAGACTTTTTTTTTTTAGGCATTGAAATTTAGTATGATAGGACTTGTGGGTTATTTGGATTTTCCCAAAAGACATATGAAAACCATGTGTTCAACCAATTTAATATGTAATAATAGACCTTGAAAAGTACCTATTATTGTTAAAGATGATATATAAATAAAAGAAACAATGCCCAATAACTGATAATACAAAAAAGAAGTTTGTAGAGAATGTTCCTTATTCTAGTCTTATGAGAGGTATTTTAAGTGTGTTGGCTAGATTTCTTTCTAATATATGACAAGATCATTGGGTGGTAACAAGGAGAGGTCTTGCCGTATCTACAACAAACAGAGGTCAAATGGATCTGGAGAGAACTAGCCCCCAGATCCATCAGTCATTTTAGCCCTCCTCTCTTCTCAAATGGTCCAAATTCTAAGACAAATTTGAGGAAGGACTTTGCCTCCCTATATCTGTCACTGAGAGAGGTCATCTACTCGCATATAGAAAGTGTGACAACCTTAAAGTGGTTGGTTATTAAGATTCAAATTTTGCTGAAATGACCAGATAATGCAAAGTATACCTCATGTTGTGCATTTATGATGGTGAGGTGCAATCTCATTCAAAGGTGCTAATTAAGCCGAACTCTCAAGGCTTCGTCCACCATATACATGTTGAATTTACAACATATTATGGAGCAATCACACATGTGGTTTGGCTCATGATCGCGGAGGAAATCTCACCAATACTTTCATCCACTATTGAAAGGTGTATTGATTATTTTTAGAATTTTTGTTTATAAAGATTTAGACTTTAGGCACGTCTTTCTTTGTACCTATTAGAACAAAACTCAAACATAAATATATATATATATATATATAATTATCCTAAGGGAATATTTATATGCTCTAGCCAACATATATATATATAAGGTCGACTTTTTGGATAACAATGATGTATATAAAGTTCATATATATACAAGGTTGATATATATATATATATATTTCTACACAAAGTTTACTCTTTTATACACCAAAGAAATTAGTAGTATATTTACAAAGAATTAGTGATATTTTTCACAAAATTATCAACCTATTTCAAACATTATAAACATTTTTTTTAATTTTCTAAAATTATAAAGAAGTATTTAAACTTCATATACAAATAACATTTATCAACACGTACGTGTACATGTGTGTGTATGTGTATATATATAAATATAAATATAAATAACTTTATTGGGAGAAGAAATTTGTGCATGCATGCATATGCATGTAGAATTTATACATACATATATACATGCAAAGTAAGCAAGCAATTCCCCAAATCCCATAATGCATGTAAGTACTGTGTGCAGTGTGCTTATAGACAATTTATGCATAAATCATCGGGCGACAGAGGGGGGAAGGAGTAAAGTTGAATTTGAGGGTGACGCATCCCATCTCGACCCCCCCACCACTACTCACTGCTCACCTTTTTCTTTTTCTAATCCCATTTTTAACCTTTTTCTTAATTATATTCTTAGTTTCTTATTTTAGAACTCTCTGTCTGTCTCTCTCTCTCTCTCAATCAAATTAAAGACACACTACCACCACAACATGCATAGCTTTTTTATATCCTCCTTTGTCTCTAAGAGAATAATATTATTCTTATCATATATACTGTTTACTAATATATATAATGTCGCGTTTTGTCTTGGTGGGTTCTTTAATTAACATATAATAATTAAATATTATTATATGACAAATAATATGATTGTATATATATATGCTATATATTTTTATGTATAAAATTCTAAAATTTAAACCCTAAATACAACTTTAATTAGGAACCAGGAAAGAAGCTCCCATATGTTGAGGAAGGGGGTGTTCTTAAATAAATAAAATGGCCTTGCTTTATTTTTGCAGTCTTCTCCTCCTTTTCTCTCTCTCTCTCTCTCTGCAACACACAACACTCTCTCTCTCTTTCTTTCTTCTCACTCCTTGATGTGATTCTCCACCATAAGCCTATCAACCTTTACAAAAGAGAGAAAGATCAAGAAGCACCATGGTTTTCCCATCCATTCCGGTCTATCTAGATCCCCACAATTGGATACAGGTAATTAAGTTTTCTTCTGCTTCTTTATCCATGGCTTCTTCAGCACAAAAAAGATCATCTAAAGATAAATATTCGCACTCTCGGTTTTTTGATCTTTTCTTGATGAATATACCAGATATGTGATCTCCCTTTCTTTCCAATTTGATTTGCAGCAGCAACCGGCTAGAGGTGGGAGCAGCGGCGAGAATAATCTACTGCTGACGCCTGTGCCGCCGCCTCTGGCAGTTGGAGGCGGCGGCATGGGCACCGGCTCCCCCTCGATCAGGCCTGGTTCCATGGCGGAGCGAGCCAGGCTTGCAAAGGCACCGCAGACTGAGGCGCCACTTAAATGCCCTAGATGTGAGTCCATAAACACCAAGTTCTGCTACTTCAACAACTACAGCCTCTCTCAGCCCCGCCACTTCTGCAAGACGTGCCGGCGGTACTGGACTAGGGGCGGCGCGCTGAGGAACGTGCCGGTGGGAGGAGGTTGCCGGAGGAACAAGAGAAGGAAAGGAAGCAGATCCAAATCTCCGGCCACCTCAGATCACCAAGCTGGCACGAGCTCCGCGGCTGCAGTCACCTCCGCCGGTCTCTGCACCACTGATATGTTAGGGAATTTCCTCCCTCCGCCAGAACAGCTGCCTTTCTTGCACTCCTTACCTCACCTCAGAGGCTATGGCAGCTCCGGCATCGGCCTGAATTTCTCAGGAATTCAGCCACCAGTGGCGGCGATCGGTGATATCAATGGTGAGCAGTGGAAGCTGCAACAAGTTCAGAACTTTCCCTTCTTGACAGGCTTAGAATTACCATCTGAGATATACCCATTTGAGACCGAAGCCGCTTCGGGTCAGCTTGGATCAAAGCCGTTAGAATCTGGAGTAATTCAGTCAACTGAGGTGAAAACCGAAGAAAATCAAGGCTTGAACATGTCAAGGTACTTTCTGGGGCACCCTGCAAGTGATCAGTATTGGGTTGGTGGCAGTGCATGGACTGATCTCTCTGGTTTCACTTCTTCTTCCGCCAGCCATCTTTTGTAATTGATCTCTCTCCGTTCAACATCTTCTAAAACCCTAGCCAATCTTAAACGTTTACGAGTTGTGTAATTGAAAACAAAAAGAAGTGCCGTAACTTGCAACCATCGGGTCCTCCCAAGAGTTGCTTCGAAACCTAGATCCAAATAAAGGTAGGCATAGTTTTGAATTCAATTGCTTCGTTTATTGTATTTTATGGGTATATCTCGAGACTCTTGTGTATGCGTTCATTGAGTTCTATATCTAACAGGAATGCCTTCAGCTGTATCTACTGAATCCACTGATAATTTCCATTATTCACTGATTCTATAAAGAAGATTGTGAGTGTAACAAATTTATTCTTTTATATGTTTAGTTTCTTTCAAGTTAGAGACTTCACCAGCATATCAGAAGAACTAGATTGTTGGTGCAGTACAGATCTTTCTACTTTAACTTCTTGATGATTTTGAGAGTACTTAATTAATATGCCCACTTCAGGACCGAAACTTGGCTAATCAATTGTGTTACTCTTTTCTATTTTGAGAGTAAGATTATATCACCACAGGTTCTACAGCCAGAACAACTAAGATTTACAAGACTCGAACTCAAAATCTCAAGTTCATTAATAATAGCATCTTAATTAGCTCCGCATGAAAAAGTCCAAAATGGCTACATACATCTGATCGCTCTCCAAAAGTGAAACTTGGTCTCAAGCCAACTGTATTCTATCTCTAAAGAGAATGGAGGTCTCCCACCTAGGCCATATGGGCTTTCTGATCACCTAGTTATAAGCCCCTTTTTTTTCGGTAAAAGAGTTATATGCCCTCTTTTTTCCAGTTCTCAATCCCATATAGTCATCAGATGTGTCATAGTCTCTGGTCATCCCTCATGCTTCGCTAATTAAGAACAGCAGCCAAATAACTAACTCTTCTGACTGGCTTCGCCAATTGTAGTTCTCTCTCTCTCTTCTCCCCCCCCCCCCCCCCCCCGGCCCAATTCAAGCACAGAAAAGTAGGCAGAACCATGATTTTTTCACCTTGCCTATTCTAGGCCAAACACTGAGCAATTCCCATACTGGGCGGCCTCATCTTTGGTACTTGGGTGGATTATTTCTCCAAGAAATTAATTTCAGCGGTCATAAATGAGTTTTTGGGCCATGATAATTAGATTCACCAAATATAGAAGTATGAAAGCTGAAGTTTGTCACTGTTTTCTTGGTACCACATATCTGACTTCCTTTAATCATGTATGTGGAAATCCCAAATTCCCAGATACCTCTATGTGCCGTAGTTTTAAGAAATAACAGATAAGAAGAGCTTTTTTTTTTTTTTTTGGGTAGTGAGAAATAATTGAAAAGAAACTGCTTATTTGTTCGTTGTTTAAAGTAGATTTATTTTCTTACAGAAATTTTTATGTAAAATTAAGAATAATGTCTGTATCGATAGAATTAAGAATACATATCGAATACCCATTTGCTTAAAACTGATTTATTATATGGGCAGGTTAAAAATATCAAAAATATGAAGTTTTTTCTTCTTTTTTTTGTTTTGTTTTTTGGCAGTAATAAAGAAACGACAAAATTTCTCTCACAACAATGTAAAAGCCAAAATTCTAGGATTAAGTTAGGAAAGAATGAGATCATTCATTAGACCAACACAACAGCATAAAGGGCCCGACAAGTCTTTCTATTGTTTTTCTTCCACGTAAACCCTAGCTAGGGTTCCCTTATTTCCAATCCTCATTCATAAGCTTTCCACTTTGTTAGTGTATATATATTGAGTATTTATATATATATGTCACCATTTGATTGTAATCCCAAAGAATTTGGTTGTTGCGGGAGAACAAGAACTGCTGTTATGGATTTGCTTTTGCAATAATCGAGGCCCGCCTACTAAGGAATAAAGCTACCCAACACCCAGAAAACGAACCCATCAAAAAAGTAATCTCTCTCTCTCTCTCTCTCTCTCTCTTAGGGGAAACCCAGAAATCGACTGCTTGTTAGGGAGCCTCAAACGCCATAAATGGAAGAGTATCTGAAGAAGAATTAGAAAGAGGAAAAAGAAGGAACGAAGAAAGACTGGAAGGAGAGATGAGCTCAGAAATCCAAATAGTACTGTTGATGCTTACAACCACAAGAAAGCAGGCTTAGCTAGGCGTGGGATTTTCTCTCTGCAATAGTTCCGTGGCAGCTTTCGCTTTTGGGACGCAAGTCCTTCTCATCGATGGCAGTGGCACAGATCCATGCTCTTCTCCTTAATTAATTCCTTCTCTTTAATTAATCTCTTCTCTCCATTAATGCATGCTCTTCTCTTTTGATCAGCCATCACGTTCTTCCACATGTGCTCAATCATATTAGAGCCAGATTCTTGGTCATTTCTTGACATTGCTGATTGAGAGATTGATAATAATTCTGCACCAAAAGAAAAAGCAGCCATATGATCATGACCATAAAGCTATATATATCTTCACCTCTTCCTCTCTCTTAATTATTTTTTCTTTATTTTATTTTCTGTTTGGATTTAGGACCCAGTTCTGAGAGATCATCCATAAACTCATGCACACACACACACACACACACACATAGCTATATATATGTGAACTCGCTGAATTCTTTAAACTTTATTAGAGTTTAATAATTTTTTGGTGTTTTTAGTGTATTTTAATATTTAATAATAGCTTTTAACATTTAACATTTAAAATTTAACATTCACTTAGACCAATCACAAGATATCACATCATCTTTGCAAAAACATACTTTTTTATGGTTTTCATTCATGTTTTCATAATGTGCCAAACCAACACAGAAATCACGAGAAAAAATGATTTGACTTAGCAGAATTATGTCCACAGTTTCACTATAATTAAGAGGATATTATCCCCTAATCAATAATTTTGCAAAGAGAAACTACAAAATCTTCCCAACACATCCTCACTTCAGATAATATATGGTTACTCACATTTTGGAGGATTTTAGTTATTAAACAGTACACACTCACATGACTCTCTAACCTAAATAGTTAGATTGTGGGAACTTTAATTATTACATTCTCAAGAAAAACATCCACAATAACCTGGGTGCCTCATCTCAAACGTTACGAGCGTGGTTCATCCAGAACTAAACTAAAGATTGTCTATTTATAGACCACAAATTAACCACAATATAGTAAGATTAAGTTTCCCAATAACTCTCGTTCAGATAACTAACATTTAACATGTATATGAGAGACTTCTTTATTATTAGATGAAATAAAACATCTGATTTTATTAGAATTTGAGGAGTTATTTAACAATTGATGAATGTCACACAAGACAACTGAGCTAAGAAACTATGGCTTCTTAATTTTTCAATGTTCTCACTACATTCAAACGAGTCATAGTAGCTAGAAAGAAAACCTCTCTAGTTAGCTCTAGCTGTAGCCAAAGGAGAGATCCTCATTTTCGCCACTCCATCATCAAGACGTCATTATCACGACACTTGTTGCTTCTTCTCACTTAGCCCAGATCTGCTGTCCCTGAAGCCTATCCCTTTTCTGTCCCACCAATGAAAATAAATCACATTACCAATTAATATATATTATCAAATAGTGATTATCCCAAACTAATAGTAGAAAACTTAATGTTCTTCTTTTAAAATTTATTCTGAAATTAACAAAAAAAAATCTGTTTCTTCCGGATGAAATATTCTGTCTAGAAAAAACTAAATGAAGAAATGAGTTTTTTTTTATTAATTACGGAATGAATTTTGAAAGAAAAACTTTATGTTTTCTATCATTATAGTTTGAGATAATTACTGTTTGATTATGTGTATTAATTAGTGATATGACTTATTTTCATTACTGGTACAGTCAAAAGAACAGGCTTAAGGAACATATTTTCATATTTTCATTAGTGGGACAGTCAAAGGAAAAGCTTTAAGGGACAGCAGATCTGGACTCCCTCTCACTACTCATCTCAGCTATCCACTACCTTCAAACATCCTTTCTCCTTTTTGTTTCCCTATTATCAGTAAGTTAAGTTGTAATACCCCATTTCCCAGAGTTGTGGTGACTTTGAAAAACTAGTTTTGTTTTCCTAACACCTAATTTTTTCCAAATTACAGTACTTAAGTATAGAAAACAGCATATGTCAAACTTAAACAATAAATGTAATCAAATAAAGGTAGATTAACATTTTTTACATCACATCAAAAGATGTGTTAATTATTACATCATGAGAATTTATAAAAAATATGACAGAATAAAAATTATTACGTCATGAATTCTTATGAGAATGTAATCATGATTAAGATTTAGTTCAAAATTATAAAAATATCCTTTCAATAAGAGGGGTCAATCATTTATCTTTTCTTTTCCCTTGCTCTGAGTCACTAGACAAGTATGAATATGTTGAATTAAATGCTAAATCATTTAGTGGCGATTCAAAAATGATTTTCATACAAATGGGTGCAAAACGACATCATTTATTTTCCTTGTATTTAGGATGCAAAGATAAAATACTCCTGCGAGATCATCATTTCATATAATCCTTTATGCCAAGACCAAGGGGATTTATATTGATCATCCTTAATGTCTCAACCCTTGTTACTAAAGGTCATATAGTGTAGTATGACTAATAAAAGAACACATCATATGCATCACAAGCAATAGTATGTCGTGCAGATACATCTTATATTATAGCATGAATCATCATCGCATTAAGCCTCAACATGCATGAAAAAAATATAAGTTTTCTATAAAACCTCTTGTCAAAAACCTCCAATTTTCTTTTCTTTTCCTTCCTTTTTCAGTTTTTCTCTTTTTCCTTATTTCCTCTTCCTTTCTTACCTTCTTCCTTCTGTAACCACCTTGCCCTAAAACTAGCAGTTTTTCCAGTAAACCCCAATTTTTGGGCAAGACCCAATCTCTCTAATTTCTTCATCAAAACTCACATTCGAGGTACCAAAATGGCCCCTTTAACCCCCAAAACAAAAATCTATGAAAATTTCTCCTAGTGCACCCTCAAACAACCCCAATCCCCACTTGAATTCCTCTCAAACCCTAAGCCATCGAATCCCTCTTTTGTAGCCAAATTGATTCAATCATACCTTTTCTTCTGCTTCAAGGCTCAAAGATAGCTTGAATTATGTCGTAAACCTTAGCTTTTACAAACCGAAACTTCCCCTACAACTGTTGTCACTAATTAATAAGCTATGTTTTTCAGAAATTATGCTGCTAAATCTAGCCGATCCTTTTCCTTTTTCTTCCCCAAGTCACCCCCAAGGCTATGAAAACCCTAGTTCCTAGCCCTTGGTCAATCATTATGGCCAATGATGGTGTTGTTGGCATTGTAGTGCAATAGTTTCAAAATTACAAACTATAACTTTCTAAAATTATACTTTAACCCCTTAATTTCATTTTTTCTTTCATTTTGTCCCTTACAATCCAACCCTTTTCTTTTAAACATAGCACAAAGGCCCTCATCATCAATAATAAATTGGTGCAAGTTATTATTGATGGTTGTGTGTTTACAATTAAGATCATTGAAGAACAAGTCCTTGCTTATCATTAATTTGTTTCCTAGTTCTTTGATGTTCAATGTGTTCCTCAATCAAATTTAGAGAATTCTCATGACTCACAATCTTCTTCTAATTCTAGTCAATAGTGTTTGGATTACCTGGAAGGTGAGGTGGTGTCTGTTGTTGTGCATACAACGGCTAGCAGCTCTTTGTTTTCTAAGGTTGAAGAGCAAGCCCTTAATTCTCATAATTTTTATGCAATTATCACTAACCCATATGGGTATTTGGTGACTTGTTTGGACAATTGCTATTATTTGGCCTATCATAAATTTTGCTAATCAAGTTGCAATTTTAAACTTGGAGCCTAGGCTAGTTTTTTTTTTTTAAATGAAAATATATATTATATAAAGAATTAAATGAAAAACCAAAGAAAATATTTCACGAAAGCCAACGAGCATACCCCACAGCCACTCAGAAACAAACCAAACATCAAACTAGCAAATGAACCAAATTCGTAGCTTCCTCAAACAAGCAAATGTGGAGAAGAGCTAAAACTAGAAATAATGAAAAATTGGAGGACCACAACAAAAAGTATCTCATAGAGATAAAATGCATAGGAGAACATCGGAGGACTGAGAAGAGAAGAACCCCTGAATATGAGCCAATTGTGTAGGGAAACGAAATTAAGCCCACCCGAGATCTCTAGAATGCCCCAAGGCTAAAAAGCGGGGTACACCACCATATCCAGTGCCACCAAGCTTCTAGAATGAACTCCTCCCATAATGACATATGAAACAAGATGAACATGTTCCTGATAATGACAACAACATAGGTAGACCACCAAAAAACAAGGCAAAATGAGGAACAACGTTTCTAGAAGCCTTGCAAAACAAATACAATTCCAAACAAGATAATCAGAATCATCTGAAACAACATCCATACACAATGACAATAAAGAGAAAAAGATCTAGATAATACATGAAGACAGATGACGCCAATAATGAGCAAAAGCCAAACCTTGTAATGATCGAGGAAAGTGTATCGAGGACAAATGAGTTCAAACATAAGTTTGAATCTAGTAAGCAATTTGAGTGAGGGTCTACTCATTATCACAAAAGCATATGTTATTACACTCTTGCCAAAGGAAATAGACTGTTGCTTGCAAGGTAAGTCAGGCAGCCACATTCCACATCAATTTACCACGCCATCTATGGGTGCCCCAAAAAATCCTCCTCAACCAATATCTCCAAGGCCACACAAATTTTACCTTCCACCTTAACAAGGAAACAACATGCCAAGAGAATGAACAAACAAAAAATAAATGGTTGTGGCAGTTCACCACTATCCTACACAAATAACATCTGTTTTGGAAAGATAAATAATTATTGATCCAATCGAGGGTGGAGAGCTACTCCCAAATAGCCAACCATAGGATAAAAGCATACGAGGAAACACCTGATCTATACTAGACAAGCTAAAACCACGAGACCTTATTGCGCCTGTTCTATAAATCCCTCACCCCTAAACGTTTTGAAAAAAAACCCATAAGAGAGGCAGGGAGCCACCTTGGTCGATCAGGAGAATTAATCCTATGAGACCCCAGCATAGAAGAAATGATGAGCTGAAGGGCTTGTGATGGGACTGACATAGGCTAGCACCAAGCACCATCCATAATAATCTCCACCACCCTAGTGGTACAGGGGATGGAAATTAAAACTAATGAAAGAGATGGCACGAAAAGTAATCAAGTAGCACCTTTAGGGGATACCAATGATCATACCACATGAAAATCTCTCTCCCATCACCCACATTCCATCCAAAGAACTTACGTACTTTACCCCTAATTTGGAAAAGCTTTCATCAATTCCAAAAACAGTAATAGGGGGTTGGGAGAAACCAAAAACATGAATCCCTAATACGGTATAAATGAATCCATTGAACCCATAGGGATTAAGAAGAAGCATGCATAAGATGCCAAATGAGTTTAGCAAACAAGGCTTGGTTCCACATAAACAAAGGCTAAAGCCCCAAACCTCCTTAATCTCCAGGGTAACAAATATCATTCCATGCTACCTTAGCCTTATGAGAGGATAATTCAGAGCCACTGCAAAGAAAAACACAAGCAATCTGCTTCATCTCCTTAATAATTCTCTTTGGAAGAATAAAAATGGATGACCGATAGACATGGATGGTGGATAGCACTGACTGAACAAGTTGGAGTCGGCCAGCAAAGGATAAAAGACGACCTCGCCATGAGCCTACCTTGGATCGAACATGATCAAAGATATGATGACAGTCACTATATGAAAGCTTCTTAGATATCAGGGGAATGCCTAAATAGCGAAGAGGTAGGGAGCCATGATGAAACCTGGATTCCCTAACCAGCTCATCACGCAGCTCCAGGTTAGAACAACACACAAAGTAGTCACCTTTAGATGGATTAGCTTGAAGGCCAGAAAACTCGAAAAAGTGGGACAAGCAAGCTTTCAAAACTTTGACAGATACACAATCTCCATAACTAAAGAGTAAGAGATCATCAGCAAACATGAGCATGACAAGCTTTAAGTTTTCACATTTCTAGTGATACTGAAAATCGTCTTTTCGTGTGTGATACCTAACAATGTCATGGAGAACTTGCATAACAAGCACAAACAAGTAGGGAGATAAGGGATCCCCTTAGCGAAGCCCACGCTCCCAAGGAAAGAAACTATGAAGCTTCTTGACCAAACCTATGAGAAGTCATACAAGATTTAATCTAGGAATAGAAGCGTAAAGGAAAATTCATGAGCTTAAGGACCAAAAGCATAAACTCCCAATTCACATAATCATATGTGTTTTCTAATTCCACTTTCATTGCACATTGAGAGGGACTATGTACACGAGAGATGGTAACGATAAAGGATCTCATGGGCTAAAAAAATATTATCCCCAATAATGGACCGCTCAGGCATAAAGGTTGTTTGGGTATTATCGGCAAGATGAGGCAAAGAGATTTAAGTCGATTTACAAGAATCTTAGAAATAACCTAGTATATCACATTGCAGCATGATATCGAACGGAACTAATTTGGGGATTCGGGGTGGGGAACCTTAGGGATAAGGCTAATTATGGTGGCATTAACTTCCCCAAAGTTTTTGAGAAAGAGTTTGATAATCTTTTGATTGATGCCAACAAATGGTCAATGGATGAAAGAACTACTTGTAGGTGGAAGAGAATTGAATTTGTCAAAGACCAAGAAAACGGGGAGAAGTTCGTTGTTTACAATGAAGAAAAGAAAAAGTAGGTTATATAGTTCTCAAATTTGTCTTGTGTATGCCAACTTGATGTTGGATGGCATCATTAGAAACAAGAACTTTTTGATTAATGTTGGAGGCAGTTTGGTTGAGGATGAAACCTCACATTCTTAACTCGGCACTACTCCTGATAATGATATCATTGGGGATGAGCCTTTAATTATATGTTTAGGTTGAGGCAAAAGCAGCATGGGGTCTTATAGATCAAATGGATGAGGAAGGCTTGATTAATCTCTTAATTGACCATGAAAATAAGGGATGTTTTGTGTGAGAGGTTGAGAAAAAAAGGCAACAAAATCTTGGGGGAATATCTTAACTTGGTGAACTTGTCCTGGATTTAGAGGTCTAGGTTTTATCTATAAAAGGATTTTTGTTCTTAATTGGTAGCAAATCAACCATTTATGTCATTGGAGTTTGCTAATTAGATTACTAGGTCTGATTCTTTTAATTGGTGTTGTGTTGATGCGTCGAGTATGGATGGGGGGATTTTGGCAATCTAGGATGTTGCAGCCTTCAAATTTACTTTCATACGCCTCTATCTGTTATTATGATGTGGTAAAGGGCCCATATCCTTTTCGATTCCTTGTTTTTTTGGTTGCAATTGCCTAGTTTCTCTAAGTTGTTAAGTTTTGGTGGCTGATTCTGAGGAAAATTTTGTAGCCTTTGTAAAGGTTGTGTATTTGGTGTTAGTCATCGGGCTTTGTCTTCTCATCCCAATTCAATCAGATTATGCTGAGTTTAATTGGCCAATATTACTCATTGGGTGGATTATGGTTGGTTGTTGTGAGATTGAGCTATATCCTTGGTTGTCTTGGTATGCTTATATCTAGTTCTAGGTTCTATTGTTATTTTTGCCTAGTTGCTCTGAGGCGCCTTCATGGTTTCTTCTTTGGTGTTGGTTCTTGGATGCTTTTACTGTGCTCTTTATTCATTGTTATGGTGTTCCTTGTTGTCTATCTTTCTTCACAAATGGTCTTCATTGCTGCTTTTGTGGGTTGGTTTCGCTATTAGGTTTATTGCTTGTTGGATTCCCTATGTTTCTTGATGAGTATCTTCTTGTATGATTTTGGTTTCAACTTTTGGTTGAAATTAAGATAGTAATCTAGAGGTTTTTTGTCCTACTTTAATTAATAAAAGTTCACCTTATTTAAAAAAAAAAAAGTAAACAAATTGCTAACAACTAGTGTCTAGTACATGACCAAAAACATAGAATAGGAAATATCATAGACTAATAGCTTTACCTTGGGATGATCACCCTTGTGTGGTCCCTCTAGCTCATGCCCTCAATTATGCATGGGAGATAAATAACAGGCATGAAGTTTTGCCTCACTTCGTAAGAGAATATTCGAACTCACGTTTCACCAAATTGACATCGATATAGCACTCATCCTTACCAACTGACTTATGCCCTGGGGGTACTAAGAGCTTCACCTTTGTTGATCAGAATGGTGAAAACTACAATCATTAATACATAAATCATAAATATAAATTTAATATCACACATTAAATTAAATATTTAATATTTAAATATTATTATATAATATTAAAACAAAATGCTAACAATTGCCCTAAATACAATGGCGATATATGCATCTTATTTTTAGATAAGTTGCATCTATTGTACCTTTTTTTAAAAAAAAATTAAACAATTTTATAGTTAATTGAATGATTCAAAATATGATACTTTTATCATTAATTAATAGAATTATTTAGAGATTAAAAACAAGATACATTTGTTGTCATTTAACCATCAGTCCAATATTACCCAATATTAAATACATAATATATTTAATTTAATTTAATATTATATGCATATCCAATCTTTAATATATAGTAATAAAATTTTAATATATTTAATATTATATATGCATTTAATCTATTATTCATATCTAGATCATATATGATATATGCAATTGGATCTGGATCCGAATACGGGTAACTAAATTCATGCTTAATGGCAAACCTAAATAAATAAATGGGTCAAATATGGGTCCGAACCCCCAATCCATTAACAGATCTAGTTAGGCATATTGCCCCTAAAATTGCATATCTTTAGATTCACGTTTAATTTTGTATTTTTGTTATTTAAACTTTTTATGTTCCATCTACTTAATTATGAAGAAAAAAAAATATAGAACCCTAAAAATCAACAAAAATTGGAGCTCTACTACCTCTAACAAACCACGAGGTTGACTAAATATTAGGTTTGGATAATTCTGAAAGTTTAAGTACACAATTAACCCAAAAACAAAAGGTGGGTACTAATTAAACTGCACGTTAGTATATATTATAAGGGATAAATTAGCCTTTTGGCTTAAATTAGTTCTGAAATCCTATAGATAGGTAAAAGATGACCTAGAAAAGCCATAGCCAGTGAAGATGGAGGATATACCAAGTCAACCTACTGAAGAACAACAAAGCCATAACTTGAATAACTAAGGCAAACTTGATAGCCAAAACAAAATCATTAAGGGAGCGAGGTGAAAACATAGAAAAACTGCTTTCAATTTGCAAAAACTTAGATACGTCCTGAAAGGGATCTTAATTAACTAAGGGATGAGAGATCAAAAGCTTGAGATTTTTACTAAGGTCTCATGGTTGAAGCTCTAAGGAGACGCCTATCACAACTATACAATATATCTAGACTCGTCATATGTCGTCTTTACCTAGATGAGAAGGAAGATGATTGGGAACCATTATGTGAAAATTGAGTGAGCCAGTATCATCAAAATATATGGATCGATCGAACGAAATAGGGAAACAAAGATAAAGATCAGATTTGGGTTGAGTTCAAAAATCGAGATCTAAAGTAGAGAGGGGATTAGAATAGGGTGAAGATTGTGCCAAGGGAGGGGGAAATAAGGTGGGGAGAATAGGGATTTTATGGAGAGAGAGAGGGGAAATAGGATAGCATTTTAGGCGATAGTGAATGGGGTGATTGATAGATTCAAATTTGGGGGAAAGGGGTGCAGGGGGTGATGAGGTGAAGCAAGTGAGGAAGAGAGATTTGAAGGAGGCCAAGGATTAGACTCATAGGTTAGAGAAGGCCAGGTTTCAAGGAAGGATGTATGCAATTGACGGTGAAAAGTTATGGGACAAAAGGTGAAAATCTACTCACAAAGGACCTAGGGTTTTAACTGGCTGAGAGCAACTTTTGTATATTATGATTAATGCTGCATAAACAAAAAAATTATATAATAAATGAGATGCATGTTAAAAAGAAACACTGTTAATATTTCTTTGTTTTCTTTCTTTAGGGTTCTTTCTTAAGAGTGGATATCTTCACTTTGATTGATTTCTTGTTGGCCTTTTTCCATTTCATCCATATATGGATGTTCCCTTTGTTTCTTTTCCATAAGATCCAAGAAAAAGGCCCTGGTACTGTCTTCTCAACAACTAGCTCAAATCTAATCAATTTGGTCTCTTTTTGTGAATTCCTATGGCTTAACTTTGTTTTTGTTCATAGGATGAATGATCCGATTTAACTGGGGTTAGAGACTGGTTATTGGAATTGTTTTCCCCTATGGCTTGTGTAGCTCTAGTTTTTGTGAGTATTTATCTTGGCTTTGGCTTCTGTTGTGATTGTGATGCTTTTGGTTTTGCTTGTTGTGGCATTGACTCGATTTATCTGTTTAATATTATCTGGGTTTAATTAGTTTTTAAGTCGTCAATTCATCGGTTTAGTTGGTTGTGTCACTCTAAAAATATTTATAATTTTAAAATTTTAATTAATAATTTTAGAAAAATATGTCATTGACATCTTGTGAAAGTACTGTTAAAGCATAAATAAGATCTCTTTATAAAATTATTATTTAATTTTTAAAAATTATAAACTAATTCAAATTACATAATAGAGTAAAAAAAAACTCCATATCTTATAGATAGCATTCCCATTCTCTCTGTGTTCTGAAACTGAGTTTGATTGGATTTTATAACTATATTATTTATAATTAATATATAGGAAATAGATTGGCAGCTGTTGTGGTGCGTTGTGTCTATAAATAAATATATATATATATATTGTTTCTGACTGGTGCATGCATGGCTTTTTTGCATGATTGTTGGTGAGTCATGGGGTAGCGTTTGGTTGTGTGATTGATTAATTAATTGATTAATATATATGGTTGTGGGAGCTCGCAGAATGAAGCACTAACTTTCATTGTTTAGGATTGCTATTGCTATTGATATGATATATTTATATGGAAAATGACACCCTCAAAGAAAGTATTTTATATTTAAAATATATAATCAATTCGTTGCCCAATCCCAAAGTATCACGTAACCAAATGAAATGAGTCGGATTGACTATTAGAAATCAATACGTGACATCAAACTCACCACCAGATAAAATTTAGTATCTTGACCATTAATGAGCATAATTCAACTAACATGGCTCGAGTCTTTGACATCAAATCCTAACTATATTTAGTCGCATTCAGAATGAAATTTTTAACAAAAATCACACTTGAAATATTTTTTGTATAAATTATAATTTTTTTTAATTATCTGACACGATATGTGTGTTAATTTTTTTCTTTTCTCGTTATTCTGTTCAATCTCTTGTTATAATTGAACATTAACTTTATCGTTAAAATTTACAACAAAAAGTAAAAACCCTAATCTTGGGGGGATTGATGAGTATTATCATAGGTCTCATCTTTCAAAGTAACATCACTTCAATATAAAATTTTATATAGAATAGGATAAGTGTGTATAGAGAGAGATTGACGGGTCATGGATTAATTATATATGTAAAAGCATATGGTGAAGTAGCTTTTTGAAAGGTAAGGATGGAAAAGGATGTTTTTTTGCCTCAAATTGAATTAGAGGATGAGCATATATATATATATATATATATATTCCAAGGGACAAAACCCTTGGAAACTAATGATGTTGTCTCAACTCAAGTCGAGAAGGATTCGTTTGACTGTTTCCTTTTCATGATGTCGGGAAGATCATGTTGGAATTGAATACAATAGTTAGAATAATAAAATCTCCAAATGACCCACATATACATTAATTATATATATTATATATTTATAAATGTACCCACCTAGTTAACCCTTATGCCAATTTAGTTAAAGGTCACTTGGTAGAGTCATTTGTTCCCTTGTATACATTCGAAAACAATACCTTTCATGTAAGTATTTAGGTAGCATTTGTTAATTAAAATATAGATCGAAAAAATTAAGATATAGAAAGTATTTTAGATTTTTGTTGTTAAACTTATTTGACGATTCTTGAAAAAAAAGTTACGAGACTTCTTTCTATTATTTTTTAGATATATGCTTAATTATCTCTCTCTCTCTTCTTAATAATTATATATTGGACCTCATAGATAAGAAAAAATGACGCATATGTTCTCCAGTACATTTTAAAAAAATTAACAAAAATTATTTGATAAAAATCTTGAAATATTTTTCAACCTTATCTTGACTATTCCATATATTGGTTCAAAAAATATTTTAAGGTTATCTTACTCATTTTAATAAACACTACCTTAAGATATTAAGAATCACACCCACAATTTCAAATAATGTATAAGTCGATGTTTCTAAATACTTCTACCCGCTACCTATGTTGCACGGAAACGAAAAAGGGAAACGTTTCCAATAGAAAATGAAAACATGAAAACGAACATTCTTCTAAAAAAAAATAGAGATAAATAGGGTCCGAAACAGGAATGAAAAACGTTTCGAAAACGAGAAAACGACTCCTATAAGTGTTTCCATGCAACATATTTAGCCCTCTACATTCTATCTAGATGTTCACTCGTACTCGACAAGATCTACCATTAACAAATTAATCTAGCAACAATTTAATTATATAAAAGTTCATTTATCAATCCGAATATACCATTAATTAACAAGCTAATCTAGCAACAATTTAATTATATAAAAGTTCATTTATGAATCGATATTGGGATAATGAAAGTTGCATGGACATAAAAATAATTTATTTTTTTGTGTATAAAGTAAAGAAATTGCCATGCATGATTAAAGTGATTGGTCAAAGTTAAAAGTTGACATAAATATAAGCCATTTTGATTGTCGATTTGGCTTATGAATAATCTAACTTGTTTTTGTGGGGGTTGGCGATTTGACTGCCCCAATATTCACAAACTTGTTGGATGATGATGCCCTAATTTAAAAAAGGACAGAATTAGGTGGATTGGTCCCCATTAGGGCATTATCTCCATGTCCAATTAGCTATAGCATATGCGTCCATCCCTCAAAGTTGCCTCCTTTATACAATTCAACACCACAAGACAAAACAAATGAGGGGTAGAGACAAGTCGGAAAAGCTTTCATCTAAGCCAAAGTGTTCACAATCTTTTGACAAAAATATTTTCAAGGTTTTAAATCTCAAGATAAGATTCAAGTTGAGAGATGGGTGGCGTCGCCTTCAAATAAAGATTAAGGGACTATTTACTTGTGAAAAAATAGTTTTGACTTTTTTAAAAATTATTTTATAAAAAATAAAAATTTTGTTTAAATATAAAAATGAAAATAAAGAATAAAGATTTAAAAAACGTAGTTCTCGCAAATACTGTTAAACTTGAAAAGCTACTAAAATAGGGCTTTATTCTCTTTACTGTTTTTAAATCGTTTTTAGTTTTTTAAAACAATAAAAACGTGTTTATTTTTATATTTTTAAAAATAAAAAAAATTGTAAAGAAAACTCAAAATAACAAAAAATCATTTTGGCTGTTTTCATCACAAATACGCTCAAAATTTTCAACACGCGAAAAACGTTACAGACAAAAAGAACGCGTTTTCAGCAATCTCAAAATATAAAATTAAAAATGAATTCAAAACTCAAAACTGAAAATTAAAAAGTAAAGAAAGTAGTCCTTGAGCTTTTCAAATTTTTTCTCCTAATTTGGAGATGTGAAAAAAAGTGGTTCTTCATAATTTTTTTTTAATCATCTCCATCGTCTTCTCTAACACAAATTTTTGAAATTTCTCTATTATTTTTGAACATATGCATTCCAATTTTTTAGATTGAAAATTTGTTTCTTTATTTTTTTATTGGTTGAAAATTCTTTTGTATATATAGTTCTAACATTTGAATGCGATTTTCAAACTTTATATACAAATTGAAAACTAGAGATTTTATAGAAAATTTTGATGCAAAAGAACTGAAAATATTTTTTCACAATTAATTAAACGACCCACTAGAGGTCTCAAATTCAAGAATTGAGTCATGTATGGGACCTAGGTGATTGTCTTATATGCTTGATGATAAGTCCAGATCTAAGGGAGAAAACACTAATGATACTACTGCTCTTAGTGTCATCGTATGCAATATAGTGTTGGTTTAGAAGCATACTATAAAGGACTAAGTTTCTAGTCATATAATGGACTAAATGTGGTTCCTTGCTTCATATATATATATATATATGATATGTTTTTGAGACTTTGATCTTGTAATAGTTAGAGTCTTGCACTACCAAAAGCTCTGATGATTGTCATGGTTCAATGTTAACTTTTTTTTTTTTTTTTTAAATGAAGTTCTAGACTGATATGTTTTAAATATGTAATCACTAAAGTTTATTTAATTGGATAGTCTTTTTGTTAAATAAATTTTTTTATATAAAATATTAAAACTTAATTAGTGTTGCCCAAGTGACAAGATGTTAGAATTTTTAGATTGATAATTAGAATTTTGGGTTGTGAAAAAAACAAACGAGTTGATATAAAACCTATAAAATTCACTTAAAATGATTCAATTAAATTTATGAGCCTAAATTCATTTTAACATTTAATTATATGTGATATCGAAAAGGTTGTAAGTTATTGAGCCCCATAATGGAAGGGTCCATAAAAGAAAACCTAGGATTAGGTCCCTTCTCTCATCTAAGATATAATTTTCTATTTACAAGAAAATTGTGATTATTTGCCCAATTGATAAGTTATTGAGCCCCAAAAAGAAAACCTAGGATTAGGTCCCTTTCTCTCACCTAAGATATAATTTTCTATTTAGAAGAAAATTGTGATTATTTGCCCAATTGATAATTTCTCTCATCTAAGATATAATTTTCTATTTAGAAGAAAATTGTGATTGTTTGCCCAATTGATAACTTCCATTGGAGAATGAGAGAGACTACTTAGAGTGTGTTTGATAACATTTAGTTGGAAAAAAAAATATTTTTCAACTTATGAAATTTTTCATGGAAAACAAAAATCATCTCCTTTCTAGATGAAATTTTTCATGGAAATGAGCAAAACATATGTTTTATTAATGGTCATACGATGGAATTGAATTTCATGAAAAATATAGTGTGTTAAACACTAAAGATAAAATTCAATTCCTTGGACGTGACATTTTTCATGCACTTTTCATGCTATCAAACACACCCTTAGTCAAAATTCATAAATTTCTTGTGTTAATTCAATTTAACAAAAGCCTAGAACAATTCTACTAAAGAGAAGATTTAGATGGTTATTGAATTGAGTATTTTTATGACTCTTTTAATTGTATATTCTATTTTGGTATTGAAAAACAAATTATATCCAATTGAATAAATCTAATAATTAAAGACAAAGCCTCCCATTTCTACATAGCCACCTTTTTTTAATCCAACGAATCTAGTTCTAAATGGATTTGGATCTAGATTCAATGGGTTTGGTCTAAATCCATTATAAATGAATTTGGATCTCACTGGTTTAGAACGATTTGGTTCTGGGTCAAACCTGACCCACTAACAACAAACAACCTTAGTCCAATTGATTGTTGTGAGTGAAGAACAAATAAATGGGTCTTGGTCTAATTTTGAGCCAATGGGTATGTCCAGATACAACCTATCTAATAATTAGGCTTAAAGAATTTGGGTCTAATGGGTTTGGTTAAGGCCTATTATAAATGGACTTGGGTTAGGTCTAGTGCATGTTGGGTTTGTGCCATACCAAGCCCATTGAGAGGCATAGTAAGGCTGGGGCTTGAGTAAACCTCCAATTACACCTTTTGCCTCTTAACATTGGCTTAACCCCTTGGTTAGCAAGAAAAGAAGACATTTAGTGTTTTGGGATTTTAAATTCCATGAAAAATCCATAAAACCCTAGTTTTAATATTTATGGTGTCTTAAAAGGAAATAGGGGTTTTTTTATACCTAAGATTAGAGCCTATTTCCTTTGTCTTCAAGGTAAGGGCTTAAAAGGTTTAACTAGAAAGAAATGGAGTTTTTTTTTTAATACCCAAGAAGTCCAAACTTAGTTTAAGAGCTTATGCCATCTCTTTTCAAAATATTCCTTTAAAGTTTCGTTATAAAACAATCTATAACTTTTGTTTAGAAGTTAGTAACCTCAATTATAGCCTTCGCAGAAGAAGTAGAAAATCTCAAAATAAAATGCTTTGCAAACAAGACAATCTCTTGATGCAATTATTACAAATTTCACAAAAAAATTTTAATACAAAACTTACAGAGTATATAACACGAAGATAATGAATAAATTTAGTTACAACTCTTCATGTTTCAACACACCTTTTTGCTTCAGCATAATATAGCTCACTTGTACGGTTAAACTTTCTATATCTTCCATTTGAAAGATGAGAAGACTTCTGATACTTAGCTTCCTCAACTAGGTAGTAGAAATAATAGAGATAAAAGTTGAATGTCTTCACCATGTACCATTTCTTTTCATTAGAATGCTATCAAATGTAATTAATAATGAAAAGATATATAATACTCGTAAAACTAATTTTCAAGTATGATAATATCTTCAAAGAATAAAAACTATCAGGTGAACATAGATTAAAATGATAGTTGAAACATGGAACAATAAGAAATGATATAAAAGATCATTTAACCAAATTAGGACATTTCTTTAACTTTTGGACTTCTTTGAAAATGAAAGAGATAATCAAGACAAAATCTCAAACAAAAATGAGTGTTTTGAACATATGAGAATTAGATGAAACATTTGGGTTTGAGTGCCCATAGAACAGATATCCTCTCACTAAGTGTGTTTCTCGCAACAATGTTTGTGCGTATGAGGGAACCCTTTTAGACGTTTGAATAAATGTTTAAACTAACCTGATTTCGACTTCCATCTTTACAAATTGGTTCAAACGTCTAAAGCCATATTTTAGACTTCTAAACACAATCCAAAGAGTTTAGATCTTCATATTAATATCTAAATTCCTATTTAGACATTTGAAAGACTTCGATATAGAAATGTTTATTTCCATTCTATTTTGATAAAATTATCACAAAAAGCTTAGAAACGAAAATAGTACCATCTTTAAACCATTTTTAATTTTAAAGACAAAAAATTTTCCGTCTTTAATATTTTTTACTTATCCTATTTTAATAAAAAATAATATTTTGAGACAGTGTGCATTATGTTAAGAATTTGGTATATTTAACCAACCAAAAGAGAACATAACTTATCCCATCCTATTAGACATCTAGTTTAGTCGACCAGATGCAAGACATGATTGACCAAATGCATCTGGTATATCTTGGGAACATCTAGTGCAGATTAGACTAGTTGACCAAATACATCATCTAGTCAACCAAATTATCACAAAAGTCTTTTCCTTCTTCTGGAAAAGAGCCATTAGTTGACCAATCTTGAGGCTAATCAACCAAGTGTGGTCAACTTTCTTTTTCTTCTTCTAAAATTACATCTATTCCCTTATTTTGTTATCCTTTTATGTTTTAAAAATACTCAAGAACCTCCTCACATACCTCTCCTTATCATAAATGCATTTCACCAAAACACCACATGATTGTTTGTCCCTTTTTTGTTGAAAGATAATGTTTAAAATCTTCAGAGCTAACGTTTTTACTATTTTTATGCTTATCCCTGGAACTCTAAACTCGTTATATATTATATATCAAATCAGCAAAGGATGTAGATCTACATCACTTTTTTGTTGAAAGATAATGTTTAAAATCTTAATATTTGATCTTTTTTTTTAATTGCAAATGGAAAAGGCAAAAAAAAATTAGAAACTGAAAATTTTCATCTCTATATTTTAGTTTTAGAGACGAAGAGGCACAAATTTTAGAGACAGAACCTTTTAGAGACAAAAAATTATTTGTCTCTAATTCCGTCTCGACTTTGAATATAATAATCATAGATGAAATTTTTCATTTTTAATTATCTGATAAGTTTTAAGAGATGGAATATTTCTGTCTTTACAAGAAAATTGGGGTTTATCCCCCATATCTTTTCCTTCTCAATTTTTCTCAAATCCCAAATTGTCTCACTCGTCAACTGTCTCCCTCTCATTTGTTATCATCTTGGCTACCAATCGGCTCTCTCATTGTCAATGTTGTCGATCGCCTTCATTGTCGTATCTTCCACCATCTTTTTCTTCCTTCGTCATGTCCAACATCTTTCTCCATCGTTGTCGTCTCCTTCGTCACCTTTACTATTTTCCATCCACCATCTGCCAGCGTTAGCATTGCCTCTATTGCCCTATTCGGCCATTGTTGCCCGTTTTACTTTCTTGAGGTATATTTTCTTCTGATTATATATATCTTCATGCTAAACTTTGATATGCCAATTCTATAATTCCACGTTTCTACTTCAATTAGTGTATGTTGATTTAGTTATTTAAAGTATTATATATATATATATATATATTTTAGGGGAAGGGGATGTTTCTCATTTGTGTTTGTTTTGAGCCCTAATTACCTAGATTAGCAAATGATTTTTAGCTGTGAACTTTGTCGATTTAGAAAAGCCCTAGGACAACACAATTGAACCAACGAAATTTTAAAGAATCTAACGAAAACTTATATATTCCATCTCATGCTGATGAAAAATTTACTTACACAAAATCTAATTGGGTTGAATGGGTTGCTCCTCCCACAGGTGGGTTTCCCTAATTCGGGTCAGAATTATTGTTTTCTTTAATGGTGATTTGTGAGTGGTTCCTTCTAGATGACATGGTGAAAAGGACTTTAGCTTGAAAGAGTACTCAATAAGCAAAGAAAAGCAATTGGCCCCTAGGGCTCTAAGTGATGATGTTGAACCATCACCTAAATGTTTCCTCAAATCCAGTACTTGTAAGGGCGAGGCTTTTATCCCCCAAGAGAACTCCGATACATAAGTCAGTAAAAAAAAGATAAGCAAATATAAAATAGGTTTCTGTTAGTATGTTTATACCTTTAGGAGTTCACTCTTATTTATAAATGGTGTGGAGTGACATTCAGAGTATAGTTTGGCCATTAGGTTGAGATTCTTGAGTGGTTATAGAGATTTTCGAGATATTAGAGAGATTCTCTATTGACCAAGTCTGCTAAAGAGATTTTCAGCTAACCAAGTCCAAAGGAATAGATTAGATCTTCCTGAATATTCCATATCAACAATTGATCCAAATCTAAGTCATGTTAGATCTATGAGACACATAACGCTCCAGGTGAAAACACATGGTGACTTCAATCAACTTTCCTTGGTACATGTGGCGCATGGTGATTAGTGGGGCCACATGGGTAATGGAGTAATTTGTTTCTCCCTCTCATCATCAATGATGAAGATGAATTATAGGTTGTTTAAATTTATGATATCGACAACAAACTTACAAAGTGAAAGCTTTATAGTGCTCCCAATGTCTCATTTTCTTCATTATCTTCAATCTTCATTATTCTCTTTTCCATTCTGAGATGGGATTCCAATTTGGAGCCTCACCTCCAAGACTATGGGTTTGAAGCCAAACTCACGGGGGGAGATAGGATTTTAAAATTTAGTAAAACCCTATCTCACAATGGCGCATGGTGATTAATGGGTTGATCTGTATATGTTAAGACGAAATGACACGTTTAAGATTAATTTACAAAAATAAATTAAAAAAATATTATAATATTAAAAAAATATTATGTATTCTAAAATTTTATAATTATAATTTAATATTTATAATTAGTAGATCTAATATATAAATTTTTAAGTTTTTGGATCTCAAGATTATAAAAATTATAAAATGATATATATATATATATATAATATATAGAGGGAGAGAATTAACACAAGAGGATGATAAGATTCAAATTATTAATCTCTTGCACTATGAGTCATAAATTTAAATAGCAAATAGGTTTAAAATTTAACTATGTTATTTATTTATTTTAAATAAATCTAATATACATATATATTTTATTATAATTTCTAGTAAATTACTAAATTTATTTGGGCAATTATTAGTTGATGTTATATCATTTCTCCAAATTAGATCTTCAATCAATAATTATGAGATATTAGCTATGGTCAAATCCAATTTGAATTTAATAAAAAAAAGTTTATAATAATTAAATTTATTTTTTAATTAGTTTATGACAATCAACTCAATTACATGATAACTAAAAAATAACTAAATATATAAAGATTAGAAAAGAAAAAATAGTATAATTTTATTAATATTATTATTAATAGTATAATTATTGATATTATTATTTCAGTCAAATAATAATAATTTTATTATTTATCATTTAATTATTAATATTATTTTATTTTATTTAATAAATAAATATTTAAAAAAATTAAAATCCAAAAATCTGAAAATCCCCCCACACCCCGCGCCTAGGGGTGGCAATTCGTGTTGGCGGGTCGTAATCATGTCGTGTCAAGACATACGTATAACACGTGTCAGACTAACCCAAACACGACCCGTTTAATAATCGTGTCAAATTCCTTAAACCCGAACACGACACGTTTATTAAACGTGTAACACGACACGACCCGTTTAACTAAACGTGTCATATCGTGTCGTGTCGTGTCACCTGTTAACCTATTTAACCCGTTTAATTTAAATAGGTCGTGTTGTGTCACCTGTTAAACGTGTTATTTAGTTTTAAACGTGTTATTTCGTGTATAATCGTGTTAACGTGTTCAGATCAACCCACTAACCCTTTTAATTAAACGTGTCATTTCGTATATAATCGTGTTAACGTGTTCAGGTCAACTCGTTAACATGTTTAATTAAACGTGTCATTTCGTATCTAAACGGGTTAGACAGGTTAACCCGCCTAAGACACGAAAATAATCATGTCATAAACGGGTTGACCCATTTATGACCCAAACCCGATTAACCCCAACCCTAACCCGCTTAACTCCGCATCGTGTCGTGTCGTGTAATCAGGTCGTGTCTAAAGTTGCCAGCTCTACCCGCGCCTATTTCAATTTCCCTATTTGCGAAAAGAAACCCTAAGGCTAAACATAAACTCCCCCCTTTCTCTCTCACTCTTCCCCCGCTCGCTCTCTCTCTCTCTTACATTCTCTGAGCTTCCACCTCCACCTCCACCTCCGCCTCCGCCAGTCGCAGCGCCGTAGCCTCCACTTCAGCCTTTGGTAAGTTTTTTTGTTGATTCGTATATTTTGCTGCTACTTCTTGTTGGTATATATATTTTGTGAATACACACTTCAGCCGTGGGTGTTTGCTGCTGCTTCTTGTTGGCATATATATTTTGTGATGGTTTTGGTTGGAAATTTCGAGAGGTATATATTTTGTATATTTTGTATAAATGGTTTTAGTAGTTATAGCGTTTAGCAAATTTCGAGAGGTTTGGCTTATTTTAGAAGTTATAGGTTGACTTATTTTCTGTTTCGAGAAGTTGAATCCAAAAAAATTTGAGCAAATTTCAGTGGATAAGATGTATTATAACACCATTAAAACTTCTATTTTGTATTTCTTCTGCTTTGCATGCGTAGATGTTCATTTGTGTTGTTGTTGTGATTGCTTGACTTTCTCGAGATCTGCTGCCGGTGAATAAAATTTTATGTGTATTGAATAGGTTTTTTTCATGCATTCAATAGGTTTTTACATGTTACAGGTAAACGGGTTGAATGGGTTAATAGGTGACACAGCACGATCCGTTTAAATTAAACGGGTTAAACATGTTAATAGGTGACACGACACGTTTAATTAAACGGGTTAAACAGGTTAACAGGTGACACGACACGACACGTTTAATTAAACGAGTTAAATGGGTCGTGTCGTGTTCGAGTTTAAGAAATTTGACACGATTATTAAGCGGGTCATTTTCGGGTTAGTCTGATACGTGTTATATGTGTGTCTCGACACGACATGATTATAACACGCCAACCTAAATTGCCAACCCTAGGTGAAGGGAATGAGAGACTGGAGAATAGATAAAGAAAGAAAACATAGAAGACATGGAAAAGGTGAAGGGGGTAAAATAGAAATAAGATAATAGTATTTTTAAAATTTAAAAAAATAATTAAATATAATATAAATAATAAATTTAATACTTTCGAGTGAGAGATAAAAAATTTCTGTCTCTAACCTCTTCATGAACAAAAATGCATTGTTAAATTAAAAAAATATTTTTAATATTTTTTTAATATTACAAAATAATCATAAAATGTTTTTGAAATTATAAAAACAATTCAAAAATATTTTTTAACGTTTTAAAAAGAGAAGTGCTTCAAAAATATGAAAATGAAGCCCCCAATGCATCATAGATTATGAATCTTACTTAATAAAATTAATCATCAAAATATTACCTTCTCATAGAATATAATATGATTTAAATAAAATAAATTTAATATGGACACCACCTCTGAAATTTTAAAAAACTACCGAAACACCCTTATACTATTGAAAATCTATCTTTTCCACCTTGTGAATTAGCAAATGTTGTATAGAACACCTTACCGTTAATCATCCGTTTATTTTCAGATTTGATGACAATGGAATGTACTAAAGTACCCTTATATAACCCACATGAATGACTAAAATAAACAGAAGCAATGAAATAAAAAAATAAAAGAAAATTGATTAATAAAATTTCAGCAAAATGTTGCCATTGCATGACTTAAAATTTCAGAATAGCCAGTTACGAAGGTGTAGTTATAAAAGTGTAATAGTTTATTTAATATTTTTTAAAATATAATAATTAAATTAATCCAAAATTAAAGTACAATAACTTAATTGATATTTTATTATTAGACTGAAACTATAATTTTGTTATAAATCTTGATGATAAAAGATAATTATACAAGATTTTACAAAAAATAATGATATGATTTATTTATATTCTTACATTGAAAAGAACATAATTCATTATCGATATCGAATAAGAAAAAGTTCTAATATTTTTATCTAAAACAACACTCACAGTTCAAGTTATAATAAGAAAAAGTTCTAATATTTTTATCTAAAACAACACTCACAGTTCAAGTTATAATATTTTTATCGATAATGAATTATGTTTTTTTCAATGTAAGAATATAAATAAATCATATCATTATTTTTTGTAAAATCTTGTATAATTATCTTTTATCATCAAGATTTATAACAAAATTATAGTTTCAGTCTAATAATAAAATATCAATTAAGTCATTGTACTTTAATTTTGGATTAATTTAATTATAATATTTTAAAAAATATTAAATAAACTATTACACTTTTATAACTACACCTTTCTAATTGCATATTCTGAAATTTTAAATCATGAACGGTAACATTTTGCTAAAATTTTATTAATCAATTTTTTTTTTTATTTCACAGCTTTTGTTTGTTTTAATTATTTATTTGTTTTAGTCATTCATGTGGGTTATATAGGGGTATTTTAATACATTCCATTGTCGTCAAATTTGAAAATAAATAGATGATTAACGGTAAGGTGTTCTATACAACATTTGCTAATTCACAAGGTGGAAAAGATAGATTTTCAATAGTGTAAGAGTGTCTTGATATTTTCTTAAAACCTCAGGGGTGGTTTTTAATTTTTGCCCATTTAATATTTACAGACTTCCGTGCTTACACAATATTAAGTTTTTTTGTATAATTCTTGTGGTGCGTTTCGTGAGAAATAAAATAATGAATCGAAAATTCAGAGGAAGGAGGCAGCCCGTGGGTACTCCATTGCTAGCGTGGTCGTGCACCGTCGTCATTGTCTCGCTTCTTATCGGCGTCTCCGTCGTCCACAACATGTTCAAGCCTGATCTGGTATTTCCCTTTCCTCGCCCTTTTCACGCTTTCGTATTGCCCGTGACCTGTTTGATAAAATGTCTCAATGGCAACGACGAGTCTAGTTCGTGAGAATTCACAATCTTTCTTCTCCCATAAAAGAGTAATGATAAAATAACGATATCTGCTTTAGTGGGTTTGGAAGGATTTTGAAGCTGATTTCTGTTATGTTCTCTTTCTGAAGTAAAAAATGGTGTATTTGATGGAAATAAAAATTACGTGTTTGTTCAGACGTTGCTATTGGTGGATGGAGTTCATGGGGCCAAAGGGAAAGAGCTCGGTCAGGATTAATTAGCATTTGGTAGCTTGAATGGAAGTTCCCATTGATGTTGCTGACTTTATTGTTTAGAATGTTATGCAGATGTGATGTGATGTGATGTTGCGCTTAATGGGCTTGTTTCCTGTTTGATTTATTGTAGTTTTGGTCAGTCGTGAAGGCTAAAACAAATTGGTTTGAACATTTTCAGATTTGGTGATTAGCCTCCTAGATGTTTGATGGTCTGCTATTATATGCTTTGCCGGAGTTTATAAGTTTAAGTAAAACAATAACATTATGTTTGGCGGCTCACAGCGAAAATTATTCTTGAATGTTTTCTAGTCAGTGTACTAAGAATAGTACATTAAGCTAGAAGTTAGAATAATAAATTATTTGATTAAAAACGTCGTCGTCAAGTCGTCTGAGTCTACAAAAAAGAAAACAATTAGATGACGAAGAGATCATCGCGCAAACACTTCGATATTTAACTCAGACACTAAAAGTTATAAAGGTAGCATTGAAACCAATATCAGAGGCATACCTTTTCAGGAATAAATGTTTGCTTATTTATAAAGAGATATAAAATAATTCTAATTAGTTCAGAATTAAGATTATTATGAATGATGTTTATTTTAATATTTCAAAATTTTTTTAGAATTATAATTTTTTATGGATAATTTCTTATTCTTTTCTTAGAATATTATTTTTGAATGTTGGAGTTATTTAGTTTGTATGTTTATGCGAAACCTCATTAATTATGGAGAAATTTACATTTTTCCATCCAAAAGTTATTTTGTACTTTTGGACCTTTTGCTTCTTTTAATAAATTTTTGCCTTATGACATAATAGAAGTTATATTGTATTTTTTGTTATTTAAATTTTTCCTGTTATCTACATATGGAGCTCGACTTAAAGCATTTATATCACATTAAATTACATTATTTACAAAAAAAAAAATTGCAATTTTAATATTATTCAATCACATTGAGTTTAAATCTATTAAATTATATAATAAATAATTTAAATTGTTTTTTTTTTCATTCTCCAAATGTAGGGCTTAAACAAATTTAAAATAATTTGAAAAATTCTAGTAAATAAAAAATTATTAAAAATCTTGAGATGAATAAGTAAGAGGATAATGTAATATTGCAAAGTAATAAAAATGTTATAGATGTTCATTTTAGTTGTACTCTTAGATTGCGTTGAAGTCACTGAGAGAAAACTTTTATTAAATTACATTAAAACAATTGAACAAGTATTCTTTCATTTTCCCATTTTTAATAATTCAAAGCACAAATTTAAAAGAATTTTAAAGTTTATTTCAATTTTACCATTAAGTTATATTAAAATTATTTAGATTAGTCCTCATTCATTTTGTATTCTTGTATCTTAGAATAAGTCCAAGCTCAAAAAAAGAGGTCAAAAGGGAAGAAGCTCAAAAGAAAGTGGCCTAAAACTTATCAAGAGAATTTCTTGTGAAAAGAAGTCTTCGAGAGACTCTCTAAGGGTGTTTCGAATGAGAGGTAACTTACGGGTTCCTTAAGTGATCCCCAAGTGAACATATCTTAAAAAATCTATTCGACTCACCCTAAAAAAATCCTCCAAAAAGACTAAGTAACCCATCTCGAAAGCTTCTCCTAGAGTCTCCAAAAGCCTCTTATGACCTAGTCCCTGAAGCCTGTCTCTCCTACAACAGGAGGACTTTCCAAGAAACTCTCAGGCCTTTTTTTTTGGAAGACTACTCATGCTATAAGACTATTAAGAATGAGTCAAACTTACCTCTAATGTACTTGCTTGAAAATCCAAAATAGGTACCATAAAGAGATGTGGGTATTCATCCACTTGTCGAATTCATCCTTTATAATTAAAGAAAAATCCCTCCGATTGAGTTACGTTCAGAACTCTAGTTCAATTACACTTATATTGTTATTGCATTTTCGCTTAGAGAGAGACTACCTTAAGCATCGGAGGGCTCATATAAGAGACACCTTGTGACCCTAATTGTTTCCTCTTTCGCAGGCCTTCTAGAGACTCAAGGGTCAAGATGGACACTCATCCACAACTGAAAATTTATTATTATATTTAGGCAATAACAATTAGAATCGTTTGTAGGAAGATAATCAAAAAGTCCAAAAATTGTTAAGTAATGACACAAACAAGGGACGCCACTAGCTAACAGAGTCACAATGGATAGGAAGTTCAGTCCCTGGAAAACCAACCAAGACCTCGAGAAACCCTTACAACTGAACTTTCGATGGCATAGTCTTTTGGACCTTCTCAAGGACTATGGAAGACCCTTATCACTAGTCTTTCGAGGACTCTTGGTCCAACTGTAACACCTCACTTTTCTCTTACCGAGCGTGTCACTATGTTGGGGCCCAAATATGCATAAATTATTTTTTTCTTTCTTTCTCGGTACATAACTTAAACCTTAAGTATCGAGTTCCAAACAAATCCCCCAGTAAATCATTAAAAATGCGGAAGCGATAATTGAAACCTGATATGGTACATAATCAATTCACTTTATTTATAACATAAGAATCCGTACCATAGTTAACATCATATCTTCAATATTGAAATACATAAATACATGGAGATTCCATAATATTTTAACGAGACTAATTATCAATAAAGCATTAGCTAAAACATATCTGAGTCAGCTCGCTGAATCCATCGGCCACGCCATCACGTGCCATCTCATCTCAACCTGCTCATTGCCTAAGCTGCAAGTCTAAACTGGAACGTGGAATGTTCTAGGGGCATAACCCATTAGAAGATGAAACTTGTAGTGAGGGTCCAAAACATATATATACGAATGCATAATGCAATAATATAAACAACATTTGCCCTTAATGTAACTTCCCAACCGCCAGCCCGACACGGAATCCTAGGCAAATCCCGAACCTTTGTAGGATAAGCCTAACGTTATTCCATCATTGCCCTAGGGGAATTACGGCTACACTCTGGGGGCGACATCCCATTCTCATGCACAAATATCAACGTGACAATAATATCGTGCTATGCAATTATCATGACTTTCCATGCAATATGACAAAATGAATCATATCTTTCGTAAACATTATGCATATATAAGCAATCATATCTTTCATAAATATCATGCATAATAAACAATCATATCATGTAGGATAGGAAAACTCACCTTTTGAGATAAACTTGCATTTTCTCGAAAAGTGTGCATCACCTCGATATGCGCGCCCCACCTTGATTTTCGTGCCAACTCTCAAAAGTTGTACCAATCACATCATCTCGATTACCTCAAACATAAAAATGATATTCTATTACTAAATATCTCAATATTCCATTTATTTCATTTTTTCCTTCATTTTTCCTTCTAAAAATCCCAATAAATACATCGGTACCATTTCCTCAAATCTATCTTCACAACAATTCATAATAGACTATAAAATTCAAAGGAAAAATACTGAACTTACCCAGATGTTGCGTTTTCACACAAAATGAGGTTCTTTGGTGCAGAAATCGAGACATTGGTAATCCCAAATTCTAATCCTTTTTGCACACACTTCAAGATCACGGAATTCTAGGAATTTAGCAATTTTTCTCACATTTTTCCATGCAGGGATGCGCCCTCACGCACCTGCGCGTGAAAGGCCGCGCGTGCTCGCCACGCGTTGGTCATCTTCTCCGGCATCGGCCATGTCGGCGATGCTGGATTCCGACACCATTCTCTTGCCCTCCTCCATTCGATCCATATGACACTGATCTTGGCTCGAAAGGAGCACCGAAGGTGTCCAATCGGGTGGTTGAAATCTCGGTCAGTCGCCCGTCTCCCTGTTTCCAGCGAAGTTAGAATCGCCATCAAACTTGCTCCAAAATGCTTCAAACTTACCAAAAATGCTCTAAACCTCATGGGCTTCAAAAGCCCCTTAAAATGGACGGCCAATTCGTTCAATAAGTGGGTCGATTTGAAGCTCAAAAAACCCTAACTTTCGGCCACTTATGAACGCCTATTTATAAGCATTTTTTAGCATCCAAATACCCTTGGCCGACCTACCCACGCCTCTTAGAGCTTCACTTTCCCTTGGATCGACCTGGAATTGACCCAAGCCGACCACAAAAGCGATTTGCAGGCTCGCGATAACCTGACCAAATTTTCGGTCGATTTTCTTGCTTTTTCTGGCAATCCATAGGTTGTTGTCGACTTAAGCTTTTTACCAAAGATGCTCCCTAGCCTTCCCTCGTGCCATCCCTGTGGCTGAAATTGGCCATGGTCGACCGGCCATGTGTTGGTCAGATTTGCCCATGCTGCCATTTTTGCGTTTTTGCACTTTGGCCCCTCCAAGTTTTGGCTATTATCACTTTAGCCCATTTCACTTAACCCCTGAACTTTCCAATATTGCCATTGAGTTTCTCAAGTCCTAAAACATTCATTTGACCCTTGAGAATTCTGAAAAAATATCGTTTCGGCCTCCCTCTAACAATTTCCAAAAACTGCACTTAGACCCGAATCTTCGTTTTGGCCTTAAACCTCTTCGTTTCTTCATGAAACCACTGAAGGGTTGTTTCTTATGAAAAAATTGAAACCCTCTCAAGCTTCCATTGGCTTCCAGGAAGTCGTCTATAACAATTCAGTATTGCAGCCTAATTGACAACTGCATTTTAGCTGTACCGAAAATTGTTCCCGATCCGATTTCTTTCGACACCATAAATTATATCTCGGGGTGTTTGTTAATGTCAAATCATTTTCTTTTGGCATCTTGGCTCCAGGGCACTCCCGATAGTCTATTTGGTCATCCATATGGTAATAAATTACCGTTATATGCTCAATTTATCCTTAAATTTCATTTTTGCCCCAAGATAAATTACCCTTGAGTCCTTTAGAATTTCTCGGGTATTACACCAGCTCCTTTGACTCTTCCTTTTGCTGATTACGAGGCCTTACGCAAACAACACAAGGAAAGCATGTAAGCACTTTAAGAAATGGCAAGGCTATTGCAAAGTATTGTCCCTTATGCCTCCCTTCCACAAATTTTGAGAAATTTGGTGTTGGCTTCAATCACTCTCCTAAGAATAAGGGATATTAGTCTTCTCTCAAAGACTACTCACTTAGAACTGTGGGAGACTTTTCTACAGTCTAACCCTTTACAGAAGATTCTCCCCCAAATAGTGCAACATTAAGAGAGGAAAAAGGCATGTGATCCACTACAGGTGAACAAAGATAATCTTCGGTAATAAAAATACCTAGAAATTATAGAGAGTGCAACTGTAGGGGAAGACCAGGTTCTCCTAAAATGATTACCAAGGAAGGCACACAAATTTGATAATCTTTCTGCATTCAATACCCATGAGATGGCCTAATATGAAGAGAACGATAGCAACAATCTTGGAGCAAAAGTGATTATTACCCACATTAGAAGACCAACTAAGAAGAAGGATCCTCTTTGCTTTGAGATAATGGAAAAATCTCTACCTAGAAAGTTTAAAATGTTGAAACTTGCTACATACTCAAGCAAAGGGGATTCCCACAATCATATCCAGAATTATGAGTCCCTAATGATTCTACATGGATGGGAGGATGAAATTATGTGTCGAGCTTTTCCTTTGACATTGATGGGTCATGTTCGCACTTAGTTTAATGGTCTAGTTGAAGGGTTTATCTCCTTATTTGAGCAACTAAGAGCTAAGTTTATCAAGACTTTCATTATCAATAGTCAAAGGAAAAAGAATGCCACTTACCTTTCAGTATCCGGTAGAGCAATAAAGAAATGCTCCGGTAGTATGTGGACCAATTCCAGAATACGACTCGAAATGTGGGACTTGTAAGTTGGGGTGGCCATTGTTGTTATACTCTATGGGACTTAGTCAATTCCTCTACATGAATCATTGGACCTTGATATATAGAACTTGAAAGACCATTGATTTTTTTTGGAATTACTCTTTAAAAGATAAAATATTGATAATAAGATGTTTACTTTGAGTATTTAAAACTAATAAAATTATAAATATATAGAACTTGAAAGACCATTGATTTTTTGGAATTCCTCGTATTATTAATTAATTTTAATATTTAAAGTTATTTAGTTGATGTAGAGAGAAAAAGAGAAAGAGAGAAACTTATCACTTGAATTAACAACCCATCACTATATCTACCCCCAACATCCCATCAAACCGTCATCTTCATTACCAACAAACCTTTAACTGTATTGATGACAACTGATAATCATTGAAGATGACCATTGAAGGTTTTCCCCTATGATATCGACAACAATTATAAAGATGAAGGGTTATGTGTTTCTTTTTGTCTTCATCTCTTCTTTTAGCTAGAAAACCACCATTGAAGGCTCTCCCCTATTGATGCGATCATCAATCAAGACACAGCCCAAGGTTGACTCGACCCAAATCGAGCAACCTACAAAGTAGCGTTGAAATAGTAGCAAAATAATATTTTAATACTTTATAAGTTTTAGGATGTTAATTCTATTTAATGTTTCTTAGGTTTTTATTTTTATTAAAATTCTAGTTAGATTTTACTTTCAAGTATTAGATGGATAAGCCAAACTCTATAAATATATCTAGAAGTTAGCGGTTGTAATCAATTTTATTATTCAATAAATTTTAGCAAATCAGTTCAATTTTTTTTAGCAAGTAGTTTCGATTCTTGCTCTTAGTTGAGAGTTCAGCTTTGGTCGTTGAAGTTTGTTTTCTAAAGGGTACTTGAAACTTGTTATTTCAAGGGTTTGTTTGTGTATTTTCTTTACACACGCCCTACATGCTTCGTCAGGTGGTATCAGAGCGGTTCATCAACCAATCAAATGGCTAATTTTAAAGGTAACGATAACAACCAGCTTTGCGATGGTGATCAGGAGTTGTCTGCAGTTTTGGGAGGAATCGAAGAACAAAAGGAAGTAACTCGTACCATCTACCAACAATTGGAACAAATCAACAACCAATTGGACACTTTACTACGAGTTGATGATGATAGGAACCTGAATAAAGAGATGAATCAAGCTAGAGTGGGAAGACCACCCATTAATCATGTTCTTATTAATCCTAGAAGACTAATGATTGAAGATAGCAATGAAGATGATGATCTTGGTTAAGCAATAGCTAACCATGGTGGAGAGGGGTTAGGAGGAATACACATCAACACAACCATTGGAGCAATGATGAGTATAAATTAAAGGTTGATATTCCTACCTTTAGTAGAGATCTTGATATTGAGGGGTTCTTGGATTGGATCACTGAGGTTGATCGATTTTTTGAATACATGGAGATCCCAAATGAACGACAAGTCAAGTTAGTGGCTTACAGATTGAAGTGCAGTTCATCTGTTTGGTGGGAGTGATTAAGAGAGACGAAATTGAGAGAAGACCAACATCTAGTTCAGACATGGAGACAAATAAAATAGCTATTAAGAGGTATGTTTTTACCCCATGACTATGAACAATACATGTTTGAAGCTTATCAAAGATGTGCATAAGTAATGAAGAGTGTGAATGCATATATCTCTGAGTGTCTGAGATTGGCAGAGAGAAACCAATTGTTAGAAAATAACAATCAACAAGCAGCTCGTTACTTTAATGGATTGAAGCCTGCAATTCGTGATAAAATTGGGGTTCAAATGGTTCTAAGTGTGCAAGAAATAAAGAACTTAGCTTTAAAGGCTGAGTTAATGTTGAGTGAGAAAACCCGTAATGACAACTATTGCTGGCATATTGGGAATGAAAATAAAAAAACAATTTTTGATAGAAGCAAGTCGGTTCAAGAAGATGTCAAGTAAAAGTTGCACAAGGCGAATAAGAAGTACAATGTGAAAACTAACAAGCATAGGAAGTATAAGGTATTTGAGGTTGGAAATGAAGTCATCATAGTCTTGAAGAATGAGCGGATTCTAACAGGAAAGTAAAACAAGCTTAAGCTAAAGAAGTATGGTTCTTACAACATTACAAAGAAGATCAATGATAATGCTTATGTTATGAATTTGCCTAATCATATGTGTATTTTCAAAACCTTTAATATTGCTGTATATTCTTGGGATTACTACCCTTGCGTGATCCTCCGTCGCTCGTGCCCTCGATTTATGCAGACGAGATAAATCGTAGGTGGAGGCTTTGCCTCACTACACAGGGTAAGGAACCACGACCTATTAGTGCGAATCCTAACTTATTATAGCTTAATCACTTGACATATGCCCTGGGGGCATATTGCTAATCTTTCTTTGTATTTGTTAGATATTGAGTTGTCATATTCGGATCATAATTCGAGGACAAATTCTTTTCAAATGGAAGTGAATGATACAATCATCGATTAAGACTTGGCCCAAGGCCGACTAGACCTAAATCAGAACAGTGGTGCCAGAATAGTTGCGAAACAGTATTTTAATACTTCATATATTTTAGGATGTTAATTCTATTTCATGTTTATTAGGGTTTTATTTCTATTAGGATTCTAATTTGATTTTATTTACAAGTATTAGATGGATTAACCAAATTCTATAAATATACATAGAAATTAGGGGTTGTAATAAGTTTTACTATTCAATAAATTTCAGTAAATCAGTTCAATTTTTTTCAGCAAACAACTTTAGTTCTTTTGCCTAGTTAAGAGTCCAACTTTGGTTATTGAAATTTGTTCTCTTAATAGTACTTGAAAGTTATTGTTTCAAGGGTTTCTTTGTGTGTTTTATTTATTTGCGCTACACATTGCGTCACCTATGATATCTCTTTCCTTTATATTGGGAATTGACATTTCAATCTGAATCCAACTTGATGTTAGGTTCTAGATTTGGAAGATAAATTATGACAATTGATGGTGAAGGGTGCGATAAAAGAAGATGTAATAGTGGTCAATTGCAAAGGGTTAAACTTGTTTTTGATATCCTAAAAGGAAGAAGAGAAAGAAAGAAAATGAGAGGGAAGAAAGAGAGATAACAAAGATGATAGAGAGAGAGAAAATGAGAGGGAAGAAAGAGAGATAACAAAGATGATAGAGAGCAATGATTTAAATATAGAGATAAAATTATCAAATTGATGTGTTATTTTAACGGTGAGAGATTAGTGATATTTTTTAAAATATATGGTAATAGATAAAAATTAAGCAAACATCAATGATGATATGTGAAATTTAACCTTTGTTTGAAGAGTAAATTGACCATATATTTCCTAAACTTTTGTTATTTGACTCAAATATTATTGAAATTTTAAAATTGACTCAACCCATCTCATAATATTTTTAAAATTAGCCATAATATCTCTTATTATTATCAACGTTAAGTAAATTAATCATATACTCTCTGAACTTTGGGTCTTTTGTCTTCTTAAATTTTTTATATTTTTGACAAACCAATCTTAACTACTTTTAGAAAGTTTAAGGATTAATTTAAAAATATTTATAGGATATAAAATCATTGTTTATAACATTATTAGTAACGAAAGAAGAATCGTAACTAATTTTAACAAGTTTAAGGATTAATTTGTAACAAAGATTTATGATATGTTTGATAGTATAAAAAATACAAAGAAAATGTCACATCTAAGGATTTGAATTTCATCTTTAGTGTTTGACACACTATAATTTTTTATAAAATTGAATTTCATGATATAATCATTAAAATATGTTTTTGGATATTTTTCACGAAAAATTTCATCTAGAAAGAGATGATTTTTGTTTTTTATATAAGTTGAAAAATATTTTTCTATCTAACTAAATGCTATTAAACACAACCTTATTAGGATATGATATACAATCATTTTGCATAATGTCATTTGTAACAAAAAAATATCGTAATTAATTTTAACAAGTTGAAGTATTAACTGACAAATATTTAGAATTTAAAAAATACATTTAAATTAAATAACTAAAATTTAAAGAGTGGCCGTTTTTAATTTATTCTAATTTAAACGATGCCTTAGGAGACGAGACACCTTACTCCAACACAGCCGAGGGTTCAATCCCCGCCACCGGCACGACATTAGGGCAAACCGTGAAACTTTTTGCTTTCTATCATAGAAAACGAGCTTTAAAATCATTGCTCCGGTGTCCGGCCAGTGAGAAATTTTGGCTTCCGGCGAAGGATTCCGATGGGGAAGAACGAGTTTCTGACTCCCAAGGCTATAGCGAATCGAATTAAAGCCAAGGGTCTCCAGAAGCTGCGATGGTACTGCCAGATGTGCCAGAAGCAATGCCGGGACGAGAACGGCTTCAAGTGCCACTGCATGAGCGAGAGCCACCAGCGCCAGATGGAGGTTTTCGGCCAAAATCCGAACCGGATCGTTGACGGCTATTCCGAGGAGTTCGAGTCCTCCTTCCTGGAGCACATGAAGCGCAGCCACCGCTTTAGCCGCGTCGCCGCCACCGTCGTCTACAACGAGTACATCTCCGATCGCCATCACGTTCACATGAATTCTACGCAGTGGGCTACGCTGACCGAGTTCGTCAAGTACTTGGGGCGCACCGGCCAGTGCAAGGTTGAGGAGACCCCCAAGGGGTGGTTTATTACGTACGTCGATAGGGATTCCGAGACCCTTTTCAAGGAAAAGATGAAGAACAAGCGAATTAGGGCTGATATAGCGGATGAGGAGAAGCAAGAGAGAGAAATTAGGAGGCAAATCGAGATGGCGGAGCAATTAAAGCCTTTGGGTAATGAGACAGCTGAGCCATTGGAATCTGAGCCAAAGGTGCTGGCAAAATCAGAGAGTGGGGAAAAGATTGTGCTTAGTCTAGGCGCATCCTCTAAACCTGTTGGTAGAGAGAGAGTTGGGAGTTCTAAGTTGGTTTTTGAAGAACCAGAAATTGATGCCAAGAATGGGAAAGTTAAACAAAACGGGAAATCAGGAAAAATAGGGGGTGCAAGTAGGACGGCATTGGATGATTTGATGAAAGAGCAAGAGAAGGCCAAGGAACGGATTAATAGGAAGGATTATTGGTTGTGTGAGGGAATTATCGTGAAGGTCATGAGCAAGGCGTTGGCTGAAAAGGGGTACTATAAACAGAAGGGTATTGTCCGCAAGGTGATTGAGAAGTATGTTGGGGAAATTGAGATGCTTGAGAGCAAGCATGTGCTGAGGGTTGATCAGGAAGAGCTCGAAACGGTAATTCCCCAAATTGGGGGGCTTGTGAAGATAGTTAATGGGGCTTATCGTGGATCAAATGCAAGGTTACTAGCAGTGGATACAGATAATTTCTGTGCCAAGGTTCAGATTGAGAAAGGAATATATGATGGCAGGGTGCTCAATGCTGTTGAATATGAAGATATTTGCAAAATAGTTCAATGAGATCGTGTATGGAATTTTATTGTTTTCCATAGTGCACTAAGTCCTTACCTTACTATTACTTTAGATTGATAAATTGTGGTATGCAATTCTGATTTCAATCAAAATAATTTCATGTTTTGTTGTAAACATGTTTGTCAAGTGTGCATGTATCTTTTATGAATTTAGTAAAATGTTGCATTTGAGATATTATGCATTTCATATTTTCAAAAGCTTAATTTCTTCTAGTTTGTTCTCTTTGTCCTAATATATTTGATGTGTCTTGGTGAGCTAATCCGTCATTTGTCTGCTCGCTTAAAGCTAAAGTTTTGTTGGAAATGTATTCCATGATTCATTTGATTGTTTTAGTATATAGTTATTTGCGAATGCTTGATCATATTAGTACATGTTATTTTGTGTATTGAAGATACATATGGTGTTCTGTTGGTATTACTTGCATATTCTGAATGCATGTAGAAGTTACACATGGATTGTCTTTCTTAATGAATGGTGATTGAGGATTTGGAAACCATCAGATGTCTCTTTAGTACTTGTAGGTTTTCTCATCCAAAGTCTTGAGATATCAGGAATTTTATGAATTACTTAGAATGTGAATGTTCTTTTGGGTCATTGAACTTTAGTTATAGAAAAACCCTTCTAATGCAAAGATAAAGATGTACATATTAATCTTCCTTAGACTATCTAATAACTTTGACATTATGCGTTCGGTTGCCCTTTAGACTGTAAAACTTTAGTTCATGCAACATGATCTACTGCATTTATATGTTATTATGCTACATTTTTTATTGCTCAAGTCATGAAGGTTTTTGCCATTGTGGCAGATTGAATATACCCTTTTTAAAAACTTCTTCACTTCAGTAAAATTATGGTACCTGGAAGACTTCTACATTGAATATGCTTGGTTAACTGGCTGACACGTGGATAAAATATTGCCGTACACCTCTAGTAGCACTTGTTCTCACATCTTAGTCTCATAAGCCATGAGGATTAATTGGACTTTTAGGAAACTCCTGGTTTGTTTGGTCTCTCTCCATTGGTCACTCTGTTTGAGCTTGCCCATCTGTGCTCAACCCAATATGCTTGGACTACTCTTGCCATGTCAAGTATATCTGTGCTTGAGTGTACTCCATTTATACCTTTACTTAATTCTCTGATAGCACACTTATGGTCCTACTTAGATCTAGGTAATTGACATCGAGGAATTAAGAACATGGCATGTTTGCCATTAGATTTTTTCTGTTTCTTTTCTTTTTTTTTTAAATTCATTGGACTAAAGAATTTCATTTGTTTAGGATTGGAATTTCTATTTCTATTTTAAAAATTTTCCTAATTGGATACTGCCAAATATGATATATACATATATGGAGTCACAAATTTGAGGAATTTCTCTAGATCTTGTAATAATGAATGCAAATGGGTTGTCATCTTTGCCTTTTATTGTACCCCTTTCCTTGAATCTTGTGGTTTGGTGGCCAGAGTTTTATTTGAAGGCTTTTGTTCTACAGTTAACACAAAGATATCTCCATTTAAAGGCAATTTCAGAATATTTATGTATTCTCATAATTTCCGAAGTTAGGAGTTCAAAAGCTAACATCATCTTGTACTTGGGAAACTTCAAATCTCCCTCAAATACCATCTTGGCAAGAGTCACTAAGCTACATGTATGAGAGCTGAGCCTTATGGTAAGCGATGGTGGCTTCAGGTGCCAATTGGTCATTGGATGGCTGGTGAGGTATGGGAATGGATGTAGGCATCCTAGCTTGAGTATGGCATGAAGGTTGGAGAGAGGCTTCAACCTTTGGTGCCTAAGAGAACCTCAATGGCAAATTTATCATGGCAATACGTACTCTATTCCCCTTGCTTGGCACAATGGAGAGTTGACTTCTCACTTTAAAGTCATTAAGATGTCACTATCAACCTCATAGTGGTTGTGATGTAGAATCATTAGAGAAGTTCTTTGATTATTTAGTTTTAAGTGTCCTTTGTTCTATTTTATATTTTTTCTTTCAAAATGGCCTTTGCCTTCAGGACGAGGCTCAGTTAAAGAAATGAGAATTTGTGTGGCTGTTACCCCTCCCCATAGATGCTGATTGATTGTTTGAGAGCCAATGATTCAGTTCTTAAACTCAACAGCCCCATTTGGTAATAATATCATAATCTACTTATAAAAAAAAATTCCATCTAGCCTTTGATTGTTTATGAGTTCGGATAGTTGAGATTAGATGGGTTACTTAGAAATCAAGGGCTCGGACTTAACGTCTGCCTTAACCCTCATGTAAATAGTCTTTTTAGGACTAATTACGAGCAACCGTCTTATTCTTTTTTATAACTTAGAGGTTTACAAACTCTAAACCCTGTTTTTCTCATTCCACCTTTAGTCTCTACTTGATTTTGGCTCCTGTTTTGCTATTTTTTGCTCTTTGTACTTCCACACTATGTCAAGTTGGTATCAAAGTGAAAGAGAACCTAAGGCTACATTAAAATTTTAAATTTTAAGCCATGGTTGAGCATGGTAGAGTACGTGGAAGAGGAAACCAAGCCCAACTTACAAAATTGGCTGAGATGATTTATGATTGAAGTTTTATCATGAACTATTAAAACTTTACAGTGACAGGAACTGTTGGAACCTGTATGGAGAAATTGGAATGTGATCATGATCCTTTGGACATACTGAAAGGTGGTCTGGAAGATAAGACTAGGGATCAAGGAGATGAAAATTCCTTCTATTATGTTATACCTGCTAATTGTGGCAGGAAGCAAATTGGAAGCGTGGTTGTCACATGCCCTTGAATTGAATGGGGGGAGCATGCTGAAGATTATTTGGGTTAGGAGGTTAACTAGTATTTTGAATGGATGCCGATGGGTGAAAATATGAAAGTGCTTTTGTGAAACTTAGATGAAGAGACTTGCACTTCAATGGTGAAAGAGTTGAATAGCAGCGTGCATGACAGGGCAAGCCAAAACTTAGCACCTGGGAGCACATGAAAGCAAGGATGTGAAACAATTTTTACCAGTTGATTATGCTATATATGGAGTTGTATTAAAGCCAAAACTTAGCACTTGGGAGCAAAAGAAAGCAAAGATGCGAAAGGAATTTTATTAGTTGATTATGCTATAGAGTTGTTTGAAAATACACTGAAATAGATCAGAATGACTGTTAAGGACTGAGTATAAATATGGCCAAGTGGTTTGAATATATATAAATAATTTATTTTTTATACTTTTCTATTGCCTTCTGTCCATAAATCTCATAATAAGCACCCAAAGATTCATAGTGAACTTTGATGGGAGCTTCTCTTGAGGAATAACTCATTGATCTAGTCGCCACCAGAGCCACAAAAGGCTATCTAAATTGATTTGTTTCTGTTGATAAGCTCCAGTTGCATCATAAGGATTACAAAAAAAGGGACTCTTTTTCCTTTTGAGTTCGAAAACCTATCTATGCTTTGGACCTACATGAAAATTTTCACACACTCAAATAGAATAGCATGACTGTTAAGGAGTATACCTTTGAGTTCAAAAACCTATTCAGTGAGTGGGGTTGGTTTAAAAGAAAATAGTTAACAGATGGCTTCTGCTAGCTTGAATATTAATTTTAGAGAAGAGATGGGAGTTATTCACTTATTTAATGTGGAAAATGCTCAGCAATATACTATAATGGCTAAAAAAGGGGTAATGTCTTATAGTGCAAGGACACTCATGTATGACTGGGCTGATGATGGTTCACGATGTAATATTAGTGATCGACAGTCTGCAATAACCAATAAAGCGAGTGTGGGAAGTGACAGAGGGAAGAAAGTGTTGCGTACCTAGGGTTTGTATTGGAAATTGCAAGAATGAGGGGGGAAATTTGGCAGAAGTGTAGGGAGAATCAGAAGAACAGGAAGTGAGGGAGAGAAAGATCGAGAGAGAGATGAGAGAGAATTTGGAAGAGAGAAATCAGAAATATTTTAAATGTATTCATCCATGTCTATGAGTTATGCTGGATCAGTCTTATAGATAGCAGTGATTTGGCGCCAATAGGGCTGCCAAATATTCAAACCAGGTATAACATGACATGACCCTAGGGTTTAGCTAGGGTCTAGGAAGGAATTTGGATAAGAATTAAGAGGAAGGAAGAGCAGAAAGGGAGGGAAAGGAAGAACAGAACAGAATTGAGGGAGAGAGAGAGAAAAGCCGTGGGAGAGTATTGAGAGAGGGATTGAGATTCAAATCATTCATTAAGCTCATTTCTCTAACTACTAAAGCCTATTTATAGGCTTACAATTGAAGATGCTAATAACAACAACATAAAATGCAACTAATAAGGAAAATACATGACATGTATTATTAATATATCCTTGGGGTTCCTTGGGGTCGTGACAATCCCCACCCCTTCAAACAATTCTTGTCCTCAAGAATTGATAGTTGTTGATCCCATTCCTCAGCCGATTCCAACCTTAGCAATCTGGTTTCTTCTTCGCATTTTTTTGTGCTTATCTCGTATCTTCCTTTTCTTTTGCTTCTTTGTGTCTTTTTCTTCCAAAACATCAGTACTATGACTTGCTGCAACAGCAAGTCCAGCCATCCCCCAAATTCTGATTTCCATTGAGAATGGTTCCAATTGATCCGTTATAGCTGCACCCATATCACTTTCAATCATAGAAAGGAATTCCAGATTTTGTTGCAGGCCAAAATCTGATTCGGCGTTGCAGCTCTCCAACTAAAAGAGGAATAAACAAAACAACAAGAGTTTTGTTCCCCTCAACAAAATTTTCATTGTAATCTTCAAACTCCGAGGTTGGCGTAGTCATATCCTCTCCCTTCTTCACAACCTCTTCTCCTTCCTTATCTTCAATAGAGACTTCCTGGACCTCCATGTCAACTATCCCTTCTCCAATATCCGAACTTCTAAACCGTGTGGCAGCAACCTCCTTTTCCCTCATCTTTTGAACCATATGGTTGTTCTCAGCAGCTGCAGTATTGTGCAAGTCCTCAGCCTCCTGCTTTTTCCTTTGGTCTAAATCTTCATCGATTGCATTTTTTCCTTCAACAACTTCAGTATCAGCTTCCTTAGAACGGTCGTTAAGTAGTTCCAGCCCGGATTTTTCCGTTAAAGCTCCTTTAGCTACATATGGTCCTTTACAAACTTGCGAGCTGCTCTTACGATAACTTTCCGGTGGCAGTCCATGCTTTCTACAAATGGCTTCTAGTGCCAATTCTTGCAGCCTCGCTTTCTTCACAGCTTGTTCCACCGTAGTAGGGCAAAACATTTTCACACTAAGCCTTAACGCAACGTCAAGACCATTAATGAATCTTGATACAAAGTAATGTTCTGACAAGGCTAGCTGAAAGCTCCACATCAATGCCCTTAATTCTTCAAACCTCTCTTGATATTCAGTCCTATGCTAAAGATCTGTTTGATATTCTTCAAACCTCTCTTGATCCTTCTAGCTTAAAGAACTCCTCAATCACATCAATCATGTTCTTCTCCCCAAATTGGTCACACAGATCTTTAGCAAAGTCAGTCCACCTGACCTCCCCTTCCCTTGTTGCAGCACATAGTCCATCAGCCATCTCCTCATCCAATTCCTTGAAAATTCACTGCTGTAACAACCTCTTGTTCAGCTTCTAAGGATCTCTTCGGAAATTGATTCCGATACTAAAAATCAGCAACCCAAGCCAATGTAATTGCTGCTTCCAATTCAGTAACCTTAATCTGCTTCAGACATTGCCCTAGCAGTAGCCTAGATCTGAATCATCTTTTTAGTTGCTGCTAAATGGCCTCCAAATCAATTTCTGAAATCTGATTAGGTTGTTTGGCCTTCAAGTTCACCGGAATTCATTCACTGAAAATTCAGTCACTGAAATTGCTTCGATAAATTGCCAAGACTTACTGATAATCGATTGCTTCCAAATCCGCAACCTTAGCAGCTTCAAGTTTGGCCAACCTAATTCCACCTCAAACAAAATGCACTGAGATATGGATTTGGATCTGCTTGATTAACTCAAACAAGAATCAGCGGCCAAGGAGCTGCTCGATTAATTCGATCAAGTCAGCTGATAATTTCATCGAATTGAATCACACTCCGAGGTGCAGCGATTACTCAATATTCACTTCTGACCTAAGCTTCCATCTCGCCTCAATCTTACTTCAACAATCGAGGATCGAATTTGTGTTTGGCCTTCAATTTCGCCTACTCACAGCTTCCAACTTCACCAGAATTCCGTCATTGGAACCTCACAAATCTGCCTCGATCAGCCCTATCCTGATTCGCTTACTCCCAAGTAGCCACCGAGATGCAGCTAATGGATTGCACCTTCAACAATTCTGAGTCTCACCACGAAGAGCTGCCGGAATTACAATCGAATCGCAGCTATCCATACAGCCGAGTTCCCATCCACGAGGCTACCACCTACTTCGTCTTCAGCTTCTGGATTGCCTGAATTGCCTAGCCTTGCTTCGCTCCTAGCAACTGATCCGCAATCGACAGCCTTCCTTACTCCCACCTTGGTCACATGCAGTGACCTAGATTGGTTCCGAGAGTCGTTCGCCTTGTGTTACCTGCAATTCGGACCCTCACTAATCTGCCGAGGACTATCGGATCTATTGCAGCTAAATTGTCACGATCCTACTTTGCGGTAGTCTTTCTAAGGAATCGATTGGTTTCTGTGGTTGCCAGAAACCAATCAGAATTCGTTGATCACTGTCGGAACTCTCCCGACCCGCGTCATCTTCAATTCCAAGCGGAAATTGCTTTGCTCGGCTTCGCCTTCCAAATCTAAGTTCAACTCCGGCTTGCAACTGGTCGCTATCTACTCACAACCACCGCTAATCAAGATCCACAGTGGATTCGCCACCCAATCACCGTCCACTTCAAGCTTGCATCGTCGGAAATCGCTTCTTATTCCCAAACTTTGCTTCCGATCGCGACAGCCTTCAAATTCCGAAAATCAACCTTCAAAATTTGCTGCACGGAATCGCCTTGGTCAATGGCTAAACTTCCGGATCACAGTCGAGGATAACTTGGTTTACTTCTGCTTCAAAAGTCAAACCAGAATGGCCAGAATTCATCGTCGATAATCGTCGGAATTTCTCACAAAGAAAATTGCCGGGGAACGATAGCTCTGATACCAAATGACATGACCCTAGGGTTTAGCTAGGGTCTAGGAAGGAATTTGGATAAGAATTAAGAGGAAGGAAGAGCAGAAAGGGAGGGAAAGGAAGAACAGAGTAGAATTGAGGGAGAGAGAGAGAAAAGCCGTGGGAGAGTATTGAGAGAGGGAATTGAGATTCAAATCATTCATTAAGCTCCTTTCTCTAACTACTAAAGCCTATTTATAGGCTTACAATTGAAGATGCTAATAACAACAACATAAAATGCAACTAATGCAACTAATAAGGAAAATACATGACATGTATTATTAATATATCCTTGGGGTCGTGACATAACTGAAGGCTGCTGCCTTCTAGATACAATTGCCATCTACTTCTAAGTGCAAGTGGTTCAATCCAAACTACAGCAGATACAAACAAAAGCAGTATATCTATTATTTATTACTACTATACCCTTGGGAACATGACATAAAGTAGTGTTACGTGGAGCACTAAACAACTTTGGTTAGAGTGCTTCGACATAGATCATAGATTCAGTGTTTTAGCTGTAGAGAGAGGGGACACCGTTCCTATGCTTGTCAACAAAATCAGGTGAACCTAGCTGTGAGTTTGAAGATGAAATAGATGACATGTTAGAACCTATTTATAATGAATATCATATTGAGAAAACTGTAGTGGATATCTATCTAGTTCAGGGGTGGTCTTTCGTGATTTGAAGAGTGATGACAACAACCAAAGAGGAGAAGAAAGATAGGAGGAGATGCGTTGTAATATCCCGAAAATTGAGAAATAAATAATGATTATTAATTCGGTGTTTGAGGACATTATTGAATATTTGAGAAATTAAGGAAAAATAATAATTTATGTTGTTTGAGGAAAATAAGGAATTAAAGGTAATTAATTAAATTATTTGGAAATGATTAATTATTATTAATTATCGTAATTGTGGTGATTATTATATAATTGTGGGTTAAAAGGAAATATTAATTTATTTAGGTATTTGGAGAATTAAGAAAAATGTTTATTTATGTAATTTTGAGGAAATAGGAAATTTAGGTATAATTAATTGAATTGGGGGTATTTATGAAATAAGAAAATAAATTAACTCAGTGGAATTTTTGGAAATGTCACGGTGTAAGTGAAATAAGAAGGAAATAGAAGATCAGGCGTATGTGCAATTAATGGAAATAGTGGGTGCTGAAGTGTGATTTGCGGAAGTGATTGAAAGTCACTTTAAATTTAATGGAAAACCCTTATAGGTTGAAGATGGGCGTGGGTGCGGGCGATCGCGTGCGAGGCCGACCAGACGAGGGACGCGGGATCAAACCTGTGGGCGTGCGCACGAGGCTGGGAGAAATTTGCTGATTTTTCAGCAAATTCCTCCCCGAAACGACGTCGTTTCGGCGAGGCGGTGAAGCCTTCAGCGGCTGCGCTGGTCATTTCGGGGAGGCGGTGAAGCCTTCAGCGGCTGCCCCAGCGGCTGCCACGTGGCCTCTCCCCAGCTGCCCATTTTGTTCTCTTTTTAAGCCCAATTCGGGCGTCCCGAAACAGTAGCAAGCAGCAAGAAAATTTGAAGAAGAAAAAGCTCGCGCGCAGTGAGGAAATGGTGGAATTTGGGAGCAAAATTTGAGTTTAAATGCAGTATAATTGAGTTTTAATTAATCAGGTAAGTAAAGAATGATGTATTAAATATTTTGCACGGTTAGAATTTTATTTTGGGTCTTATTTTGTTAATTTTGGGAGTTTAATCTATTTTGCAGCGTGTATTATTTTGGTGCCATTCAAGCGTAGAAACACTGTAAACAGCTAAATAGAGGCAAGCTCCCTCTACCCTTGCGATTTTTTTTTATTTTATAAATCCCTTGTCTTCCCTCAATTCGTTTCGATTTCGCATATTAATTATATGAATTAAGGATATTATTAGCATGATTTAATTTAAAATAAATATGAGATTTATTGGGATTTTATTTGCGGTGCGCCTACGTGGGATTTTAGACAGTTAAATTATTTATATTACACGGTTAGATTTAACTAATGCGAGCTATGGTTTTATTAATCGCTATTAAACGTTTTACTTCGAATCGGGAGTGTAAGAAGGGTAGGAAACGGCTGTGTAAAGGCAAGTTCCTAACCCTCTCCTTCTGTTCTTTAATTCCCATAAAAGACCCCGTGATTTTTCGTATTTTATCCCCTCCCTTACTCTAATTCGGCGCCTAGCATTATTTATTGAGTTGTTATCCATTTGTTTTGATTTAAAATTAAATCTGAGACTTCTAGAACTTTATTTATTGTGTGCCTACAGGGGTTTGTACCACCCCCATTCCTTTTGGGAATGATGTTGAACCAGCTTGGGGACTAGGTTCCTAGACGTGCGGATTTATTTATGGTTTTCTCGAGTTTATTTATGGTTCGGTTAGAGCTATCGACCAGTAGGGCAGGGGTCGGCTGTTTGGTGACGTTGGGGTAGATTATTGTACGGCCCTGAAGTGGACCGTTAGGTGGACACTCCTAGTTACTGGCCGTTGACCGGTGCCGGGCACTGCTGACTAGCTCTACCAGTATGTGATTTACTGCACGTTTAGATTCATTATATTATTGTTCATGATTTGATATGCACATGGGTACAGGTAGACATGGCCACGGTTCATGAACCGCCGGTTCCGGTTCATGAACTGCCGGTTCCGGTTCAAGAAATCTTTGAACCTGAACCGAACCGCCCAAGGGCGGTTTGGGACGGTTCGGTTCCGGTTCCGGTTCGTGCCGGTTCGGTCAACGGTTTGGACCGGTTCGGTCAACGGTTTGAGCCGGTTCGGTCAACGGTTCCGGTTCCGGTTCAAACCGAATTTTTTTAATTTTTTTTAAATATTGTTGTATTCAATTTTGGTCCTTGTTCCGTTGTTCGGTTCGGTTTGATTTCGATTTTTAATTGTTAAATGTAATTGTAAATATAAATATTCTCAACCATATTTTTAATAAAAAAACACTACTAAAAATTGAAGAAATATAAGTAATAATTTCATTAAAAATAATTAAAACAACTAAACAAGTATGTAATACAAGTAATTAATTTTTACAAATGTGAAAAATAAAAAATAAAAAATAGAATTAGACTTAATTTCATTAAAAAATAATTACAACAAAAATGTAATACAAGTAATTAATTTTTACAAATGTGAAAAAAAATAAAATATGGACTTGGATGAGTTAGATCCTACGCATCTTCATTGGAGTCGGAAGTCGCCGTTGTTGAACCATCATTAACCCATTCGTCAGATGATGATGAATGGATAAGTTCTTCTTGACGTCGCATGTTAGCTCTTTCCCAATCATCGAGGCAAACTTGAGCTTCCAATGATTCTGGAGCCAATCTTGATCTTCTTTCGTCCAAAATGTTGCCTCCACTACTGAATGTTTGTTCAACGGCTACAGTTGAAGCTGGAACTGCAAGAAGTTGACTTGCAATAATTGCAAGAGTTGGAAATGTCTCCTTGTGCCTTTTCCACCACTCCAAAATTTCAAAATTTAAACCTGTATCATCACCAAACTCAAAAACTGTGGTTAGATAAGTTTCGAGCTCCGAATGTGAGCTCGATCTAGGTTTTTTCCTCCTTAGATCTAAAAATTTATGACCCCATTTCATTGGTTGGGAGGAAGAGGAATGCGAAGCCATGGATGGAAATGATTCTTCACTACTAGGAGCAATAACATATGCTTCATATAATTGATTGCATAAAGTTCTAACCTTAGAAATTATAATATTCACATCAATTTCTTCATTATTTTCTAATCCTAACAACGAATAATAGTTAGACAAACACTCAATTAAACCATCAAATTTACACCTAGGATCAAATACCATAGTAACAAGAGAAATTTCAGGAATAAATTGATAATAACGTAACCATTTTTCTCTCATTTCTAAAACAGCATGACAAATTTCTTCAACATTAATTCCTTCCATTAATACACCGGCCACATTCATTGCTTCTATTAAAAATTGATGTGAAGTTGGTTTATAAACACTACTAAGTGTATGAGTAGCATCATTAAAAATTCGTAAAATATTCAAAATTGAACTACAAACATTCCACATAGTTGGAAAAATAGGATATTGTGGAATATAATTTGCTGCAAAAGAACACAATAAATCTTTATATTCAAAAGATTGATTAAGTAATTTAAAAGTTGAGTTCCAACGAGTAGGGACATCTTTTGAAAAACGTTTTGGGGTTTGACCATTGGAGGTGCAAAAATGTGCCCATGCTTTTGCAGTTTGAGGGTGTACCCAAATATAAGAAATAACATTTCTAATTGGATCTAAATAAGAATTAAGTGACTTAATGCCATCTTGAACACATAAATTTAAAACATGGCATGCACATCTAACATGAAAAAATCTTCCACCAAAATTTGGTTGGCAAATTCTTTTCAATTCATTAATAGAAGTAGTATTAGCCGATGCATTATCAAAAGAAATTGAAAAAATTCTATTAACTAATCTATATTCTTGTAAAATTTGTTGAATTAATCTACAAATATTTTCAGCATTATGACTTTCATCAAAACATCGATACGCAAGAATTCTTTTTTGTAAAACATAATTTTCATCAACCCAATGACAAGTAATACCCATATATGAATGAGTTTGCCAATGATCACTCCAAATATCACTACAAATAGAAACATTAATATTATTGTTTTGAAAATATGTTATCAATTCAATTTTTGAGTTTTTAAACAATTTTAACAAATTCCTTTTCAAAGTATTTCTAGGAATTGATTTAAAACTAGGATTAACAAAGTTTTGACAAAATCGAGTAAAACCTAATTTTTCACCAAAACTAAAAGATAAATGATCAATTGCTACCATTTCAGCTAAACCAGACCTACAATTAGCTTCATTATAATGAAATAATTGAGGAGAGTTTGAAGAGGTAGCAAACCCGGATATTTGTGTTTGATCGCGTCTCAATCCAACCTTGAGCGGGTGCTTTGTTTGCAAATGTCGGGCGAAAGTACCATATCCACCTCCTTGCTTGAATTTGTATACCTGATTACAATAATTACAAGATACATCAAATTTACCATCTCCTTTTGGTGTTTTCTTGAAATGAATATTAAAAATATCAGAAGTAGAAATTTTTTCACCTCCCTTTTGTTGAGTTTCACTCTCTTGTGCTTGAAAATTTTGAGCTTCAAACTCAACATTTTCAAAATTTCTACCTTCACTTGCCATTTTTTTGAAAAAAGTATGATAATAAAAAAATATAATAATGATAAAATAATATAGTAACAAGTAATAAATAATTAACAATATAATTGAATAAATTGATAAATAACAAAATGAGAAGATTGAAGAAATTGAAATTGAAATATTAAATGAGAGACAAAATTGAGAGAATAATAGCTTGAGACTTGAGAGAGAGAGAGAGAGAGAGAGAGAGAGAGAGAAAGTGTGAAAAATGAGTGGGGGAGGGAGGGGTATATATAGATAGGAATTATAAAATTAAAAAAAAAAAAAATTAATAAAATTGGCAGCCAACGGTCCAATTTTGGACCGTTGGGGGGGGGGGTTGTTCCGGTTCCGCGGAACCGGCGGTTCCGGTTCCCCGGAACCTTGAACCGGAACCGGACCGAATTTCGCCGGTTCAGTCCGGTTCCGGTTCCGGTTCGAACCGCCGGTCCGGTTCAATTTTGGCCATGTCTAGGTACAGGTTGCATGTTGGGATATTCATTTATTGAGTATGCTTGGACACGGACATTCTAGCTTGGTTAGGTTGCATCTAGCACGGGCATATGCATCGCGTGTGGTTTACTATGTGGGCGGAGCATGGCCTGATGCTTGGATGTATGGGCGCCAGTGTATCACGTTGATGTTCATTACGCAATTGCATTTTTATGTGCATTGCATAGCTACTGGTAGTATATAGTTCTCGGACAGGAGTACCGTTCCGAGGGAGCCTATGGCTCAGGTGTCGGGAGTACCGACATGGACGGGTGACGGGAGTATAGACCAGGGACAACGCGCGCAAGTTTGTTGGAGATACATGTTGCCTTTTAGGGCAACGGCAGGTTGGTATGAGACTTGGGTGCCGTGTGTCTTGTGTGGGCCTCAAGGACCGGTATGTGTTTTCATTATGCTATGCTATTGTGTTGTAGCGTCTCATGGCTTGTGTGTACTTGGGGGTTGGGGTTCTGGGGAGAGTTTATTGGATTTATACAGCCTTCAACCTTTCTTTTCTTATGCCTGCTGAGTCTCTCGACTTACCCTGCTTTTCATAATTCCAGGTAGTGGCAGCGTGAGTCCGGGCAAGAGAGTCAGCTTTTAGCAGCAGTGTCAGTATGGTGTACAGGCAGTCCCATCAATCTCTGTCAACTCTGATGTCTGAGTAGGATTTACTTTATTATTTTTACTGTGTCAGGTCTTCCCTCGAGTCTCGTATATATCGGCACAGGAGTTTGTTTTCATTTATTTATCATGTGACCGCTGTGTTAGCGGGGTACCCGTAGTGCATGCATGTGTTTAGCTTCACTTCTGCTGTTCTTATTTTTGTGTATGCATGCCAGGGTGATTCTTGTCTTGCGTTCATTCTTTTTTTCCCTTCCGTAGGCGCTCCCGTTCGGGTAGTCCGGGTGGTTGGAATATCCGGGTGGGGGTGCTTACATGCGTAGTGTTTTTAAAGAGTTGTTCTTTGTAGTGGCAAGTTTGTGCTGATAAGAGTGGTAGGGAGAATGTTATTTTAATATCAAGTAGAAAGGGAATGAGATCAGTTGCATCAGGATGCTTAATTAATGTACCTTTGGATGCTGCTCATATTCTCTCAGGTAGACCATAGGTTAATATTTGTTATTTAAAGGCAACGAATATACCTTTCATCCTCTTAAGGAAGAAGCCAAGAAAGGAATTCCTCATGCTGGCAGCTAGGTAATTAGGTTTTCATCTACTAAAAAAATTGAAGCTGAAGTTAGAGAAATTGGAGTTGTTTATGCTTTAGTTGTTGAGGGTGATTGGATTGTGAAGATAGTAGAATAATGAACCACCACCTGAAATTTTTGTAATTACTGGAAAAGTTTAGGGTTTCGGAAGTTCCCTAAACTTTTATAGAGTTGGTTGGCAAGGAATTACCAATCTATAGAATGCCACCAGTATGGTATGAGATTAGCCTCAATTCCAGTTTATGCCATGTCCTCATGCAATCTAATGTCATGATCCTAGGGTTTAGCAAGGGTCTTAGAAGGAATTGGAAGGAATTCGGGGAAGAATTAAAGGGGGAGATTGAACAGAATTAGGGAGGAAGTAGGGAGAAATGAGAGGGAGAATGGAAGAGAATTGTAGAGAGAACTTAGTTCTTGTTTATCAATTCAAAACATAATCCTCTCCTTTTACAATTGACCTTTTTATAGGCATAACTAGCTTTTTAACTAATTTCTAACAGCACCCATGTGCTCCTAACAAACAACCAAATATCCCTAACAAACTATTATACCCTATTACAATAATACCCATAACTGTAATTGTAACTCAATTACAACTTTGCCCCTATAATACCCAAGGGTCATGACAATTTTCCCTCCTTGAAATGTTTCTTGTCCCCAAGAAACTTATTACCACCTAGCCGTTGCTTCTTTATCCAATGCCCATCTTCACTCACTGGTTTCTTCTTCGTTTTTTTTTGTTCTTATCTCTTATTTCCCTTGTCTCTCGCTTCCTTTTTTCTTTTTCCTCAACAGTATTATCATTATGACTTGCTGCAACACCAATTTCAGCCATCCACCTCTTCCTTATTGTCGTTAAAAATGGTTCCAAATGCGCTGTCAGTCCTACAACCCCATACTCCAACTCTTCTGGCTGCAATGTTAACTTTGCTTTGTCTATTGTGCCCATGCCAATGATATACATGTGAGATGTTCCAAGCAAGGTGCCCGATGCAATTCTTCGTTCCTTCTCTTTAGATTCCTTATTTTGCTATTTCAGGAGATCAATGGCATCAAGAGTCTCAGCACCAATGGCAGTGCTTGAGAGGTTGCCAATTGATTGAGTGCCATCCTTCCCTTCCTCCTCTCTAATCTCTTCTTCTATGTACTCCTCAACCCTCTCCATAGCCAAGACCAAGGGAGCAGTATGTTTAGACCCTTCCATATCTTCAGTAGGGGCCTCCTCAAGTGGAAATACTTTTACTTGCTGGTAGCTGGAGTACACTGAGAATTTACTTTCAGCAAGGCTATCCTCTTTCGGTTGCTCCACTTTAAGGAATTCTTTCTTATTAAAACTTCCTCGATAATCATCGAAGTATTCTGCTAGGAAGTTGAAATGATACTTCTTAGTCAGTATCATTGCAAACTCTTGCAACTTCTCGCGGAACATTCAACCGAATTCCTTGCACTCTTCATGTATCCCACTGGTTGTTTCCTTGCGCCTTAGATTGAGCTGATTATCCATTTTCTTTTCCCATGTTTGATTCTTCTGGCTACACTGCTTCTTATCCTTGTTGCTGCCAACTGGAAGTGCAGCCTTCTTTGGCTGCCATTGAAGCTCCATTCTAGCTGGAAATGAAGCATTCTTTTGCTACAGTTGAGGCTCTAATGGTCTCCTATGTGCACTGCTCCCCTTAGCCGAATTTCCACAATCAACATACTTTGACGACGAAGGAATAAGAGTTCTATACATTCTGGATCCAACCCCTCCGCGAGCAAATCGGTTCTGAATTTGAATTGCCTCAAACGACATGGAATTACCGTTGGAAGCATTGGGCCTGCTCCTATCCAAAAATTGAATGGAAATTCGGATCAACCAACCCATTACAATGAGGAGAATAACATCGCTCTGTAATGCCTTCCGATTGGGACCATGAGGTGATCAGAAATCACTTGACCCTGTTTTTCCCTTAATCCTTCCTCATTTGACAAGGGCTATTCGCCGAATCCGTTTGAACTGGCTGCGACAATCTTCCTCATCCCTGTCGTCAACTCCGACAAAGCTCTTGCAACCTGTCTTCCACTTCAGTTGCACGCGCCTAGGCCGTTTGCTTCACCTCCGAAGGACTCACGCTCGCCTTAGACGGTCGCAACACTCCCAAGTCTAAATCGCGACCTCCTGGTTGTTCACGTTACCTTCTGGTCACCCACTCCAGTCGTCCGACCAACTTGCTTCATTGCTGTCGCTCACTAAGCTTGCCTGGATGGCTGAGGTGGGCTCCATTACCATCCTTCAAAGTCGCCTCTGAAGTGAGTCTCGTCCTCGCCTTAAGCAACCTGACTCGCCTTCGACACTGCTACTTGAATTCGCTAGACGATGCGCAAACAGCAGGCCACGAGCTTCCGAGAACGCATTTGACGGACTCCCTCACCAATCGTGAGCGTTGTCTGTTCGCAACGCTTTGCCTCACCTAGAATCACTTATCACCGTCTAGGTCGGACTTGCATGCTCGCCTTACCCAATCACCGTTTGTTTGGGTCGAAATCACCTCTGCTCTAATTTGTTAGAATCGCCTATGACCAGCAACTCACTGATGGTCAATCGTCGCGTAGGATTCCTGATTTACGTCAATTGCTGAAGGCCGCCTGAATTCCCGCAAAAAAACGAGCCGCTCGCCTCCAATCACCAATTGTGAACTGAGAGTTGTTTTTCTCTCTCGGTTATGACTCATCAAAATCTAATCGGAATTGTTGCTTGCACTCACCTATCAAGAGCTGAGAATTGTTGGCTCTGATACCATTTGTCATGACGATGCGCAAACGGCAGGCCACGAGCTTCCGAGAACGCATTTGACGGACTCCCTCACCAATCGCGAGCGTTGTCTGTTCGCAACGCTTCGCCTCACCTAGAATCACTTGTCACCGTCTAGGTCGGACTTGCATGCTCGCCTTACCCAATCACCGTTTGTTTGGGTCGAAATCACCTCCGCTCTAATTTGTTAGAATCGCCTATGACTAGCAACTCACTGATGGTCAATCGTTGCGTAGGATTCCTGATTTACGTCAATTGCTGAAGGCCGCCTGAATTCCCGCAAAAAAACGAGCAGCTCGCCTCCAGTCACCAATCGTGAACTGAGAGTTGTTTTTCTCTCTCGGTTATGACTCATCAAAATCTAATCGGAATTGTTGCTTGCACTCACCTATCAAGAGCTGAGAATCATTGGCTCTGATACCATTTGTCATGACCCTAGGGTTTAGCAAGGGTTTTAGAAGGAATTGGAAGGAATTCGGGAAAAAACAGAGAAGAATTGAAGGGGGAGATTGAACAGAATTAGGGAGAAAGTAGGGAGAAATGAGAGGGAAGAGAATTGTAGAGAGAAATCAGTTCTTGTTTATCAATTCAAAAGATAATCCTCTCCTCTTACAATTGGCCTTTTTATAGGAATAGCTAGCTTCTTAACTAATTTTTAACAGCACCTATGTGCTCCTAACAAACAATTAAATATCCCTAACAAACTATTATACTCTATTACAATAATACCCCCTAATTGTAATTGTAACTTAATTATAGCTTTCCCCTATAATAACCAAGGGCCATGACATCTAAGAAAGGAAGTGCGTAAATAGCTAGAAAACATGGTGTGTAACTTCTGGTGGGGGGAGACAAGGAAAGGGAAAAATACCTACATCTAAGATACTGGGACTAGTTACGCAAACCAAAAACTGAGGATTGGGCTTTAGGAAGTCAAAAGAAATTAACAAAGCTATGCTAGCGAAGTTCGGCCAAAACTTACTGAATGAAGTGCAAGAAAACACAAAAAGATGGCATCAGATAATGAAACAAAAGTACTACAAGGGCGGGCAATTCCTATTTCCTGTCACAAAATCCAAGAAGCTGGGACTCTCTAATCTGGATTACCTTTGTCAGCAGTTCATAAACAATAAAACAGGAGTATGCAAGTTAAAAAATCTGGGGAGACCCTTGGATTCCAGGAATAACAAATTTCGTGCCTCAAACCATCCCGGCTCCAAACTTACCTCCTAGCTAAAGATCTCATATATTGGAATAAGTTACTTGGGATAAAAATGAGGACAACATTTTTACCCTTGAATCAGCTAAGGAAATCCAAAGAATCCCCACCCCCCTGTTCAGAAGATCTGACTCCTGGACTTGGATTGCCTCATTAAGAGGTAATTTCAGCACAAGCTCTGCTTTTCAAATATATATATATATATATATATATATACAAGAAGAAAAAAGCTATAACTTCATTGGCATTGATCCCAAGGATTGGGAGATCTTTTGGGAAGTAAAGATATATTCGATAATAAAAATGATTCTTTGGAGCAAGGTAGTTAAAATCGAATTTTAAGTGGGATCGAAAAAAGGTCCATAAAATCAGATCGTAAAAGCGTAAGATTTTAGAGACAATTAAAAATACCTTTTAATTTTTGTAAATATATGTTTATAATAACATAATTTTATAGAAAATGAATTAATATAATTTAATAACTTGATTATTCCTTATTATAGCTCAAAAGATGATGCTTTCAAAATATAATTCAAAAACTAGCAGGTTGGTATAGGCAATTTAGAGGCAAAATATAAGCAATTTAGAGGTAATATATAGCTTAAAATTCTTTAGAGGATGCATTCAATGTCTTCCATTAGATTTAAGTTGTAATTTTTACTTGATTTAACATTGATATTAAATCAAATAAAATCCCGATTTGGGGTTGGATGGTCCATTAATTAATTACCTATTTGTCTTGATTTACTTATGCAATCAATGTTAAATCAAGTAAAAATTGCAATTTAAATCAAGTAAATTGGAACTTATGCAATCAATGTTAAATCAAGTTTCAATTTAGAGGCAAAATATAGCATTTCATTGCATAAGTTCCAATGTCAAATGCTATGTGACATTTAGACGTTGGAAGTATCCTCTAAATTGCAACTTAAATCAATGGAGGTCTCTGAAGTGTAAAATTGTTTGGGGGGTTTTTGAAGTGTAAAATCGTATGCGTAAAATTGAGATTTTATAGGATTTTACCCCAAATTGGATTTTACATGGGATATGAATCGTTTGGGTGGTTTTCAAAGTGTAAAATCGTATGTGTAAAATCAGGATTTTAACAACTATGCTTTGGAGAATACCAGTCAATACAGTCCTGCCAAAATAGAGTTAGCTGAAGATGCAGCGTAGAGAGCCTAGAATGCCCCCTAAGCCATCAAGACAAAGAAACCTCTATGCACCAATTTGCTCACTGCCAAGTGGCTAGAGTGATTTAGTGTGCTTGTCCTCTATTCAACCACCTTCTTTGGAGCAAGAAAAATTGGAGCAGCACATGGGTTCTTGCTCTCACACAAAAAGCCCTAAGCAAGCAACTCTTCAACTTCTTTTTACATCTCAATATCATAGGCTTATTGGCCTATAGTTTGTGATCTTACTGACTTCTGTGGATTTTGGGATGAAGGCGATGAAGTGTAGTTGAGCTCCTTAAAGATGTGACAGTTTCTGAAGAAGTATCGGACCATGTTTACAATACCTTACTTTCACTATACCCCATTCAGGCTTATAAAAAATTGGAGACATTCCATATGGGTTATGGAGGAGCCATATCAATTATAAATGCTCTTATTTCTTTATGTGTAGGAATGAAGCAAACAGCTTCTTTTTCTTCTTCTATAAGGACTGGTTTAGACAAATCCAGATAATTCCTGGGTTCTGAGGCTTTGATGATGTGACTATATTTTCATAATGTTTTATGAAAAGAAACTTATCTTTTTTTCATATTTTTGTATTCTTTTATCAGTAAGCCAGGTGCCTTGTTCTTTTTTATTTTTTTTTATGCTGTCAATGAAACTCCTAATGATTGTTGCAGTGTGGAAGAATTTGGTGTTTCGATCCCCTTCACAGAGCCATTGGATTCTTGACCTTTGCTTCCAAAGAGTATCTAACTCTGTAGCAACTCTCTGAGCTTTTTTGTTAATCTTTCTTCTTCTCCTTCCTTTTGGTTTTGATTGAGTTGCTGAATCTTCCCAGTTTTGACTAATTAATTCCCTGATTCCAGTATCATAGTTGGCAACAATTTCTTTATTCCATGGTGATCTCGATTTTCTTGCAGTTTGTATGAGTTTGATACTGAAACCTTTCTGGGCCAAACTTTTTGAATAATTCCTTCCTTTGCAGCCAAGGTTCCTTCTCCACATGGCCTCAAATCTAAATGGACTTCTCCTATTTTTTGCTCTCCCAATGTGTTTAGCAGTAGAGGATTGTTATGAGATTCCACTGCAGGCTGGTGAGTTGTTGTTGCTGTAGGAAAATCATTTCTCCAGTCTATGGAACAAACTCCTCTTTGCCTTTCTTTTATTTGCTTTCTGCCTTTTGCCTTTTCTCCTGTTTGTCCAAGTATATGGGTTGCCCACAGAACCCTGATCAATAAGCTCCATTTATTCTAATCTATCTTTTAAACCTCCTGAAGAAGGTTATGAGAATGGTCTACCTCCCCATTTTTCATCTTGTGCTCATATGTTGTTTAAATCACCTATAAAATAGCTGTCAAGCTTTGGTAGGTGTTCATTATATATTGCAGTGTCCCACAAATAAATTGATTGGCTTTTGAGGTGGGGCATATGCAAAATTTAGCAAACAGGATTTGTGCTGCCCATCTTCAAATATTAGTATTGATATTATAATGTTCTCTCTGTTCACTACCTCTTAAAGGTGTCTTCCTTCAAGCAGAATATGAGTTGTCCTGATTTTCCCGTTGAGTGTATGATAGTAGTTTTTTATGCTGCAGTTTCTTCATCAGCTTGTACTGTCTGCTTTGAATATTGTTTCAGATGGGAAAGCAAATCAGGCTTGTGACATCTCAGCGTTGCTCTTATTTGATTAACTGTTAAGGTTTGAGCTAGTTCTCCAAAGTCCAGACTATCATGGGTCGTTTGGAGGCACTTTTAAGCCTGCCTCCAAAGCTTCAGGTGCCTGTCTGTTTCTAGCCTGTCCATATGCTCCTTGCTGTCTTTTGTGATCCTCTTTCCAATTTATTTCTTCAAGTAAGTTTCCTTTTAATTGGTGATCCGTGGCTTCCAGCATTTAGTTTCTCTTCCTTGTTTATTCCTGCTTCTTCTAAATTGACTCCTTTTGCCATATATGTTACTTCTTCCGTTTGCCATTTCAAGTCTGACCCCTCTATCCTTATGCTCTTCAATTAATCCAGTATATGCCCTTTTATTTCATCATATTTCGTTTGATGCACATTTTTTGAAACTTTTGCTCCAATTCTTTTTGGACGTCTTGACCTTCTTTTTTGCTTATTACCTTTCATTCCATTTCTTCTGCATTGATCAGGGGATCCCTCTTTCCAAATTTATCTTAAGTTAACTATAAACTTTTTGTCCTCTTCAGCTATCCTTGGAATGAGCTGTTGTTTTTGAACATTGTGGTAATGATTTCTTACTTTCTTGTTGGGTCTATTTCGTCCAGGTCCACTTCATTTCTATGTTCCATTGGTAGCAACTGATCTTCTGTTCCATAGTTTACATATTGAGTTATTTGCATGTTGTGGTTCAGAGCTGATTTGTTGCTTCCTGTTCTTGTGGTTCTGATTTGTTGGTCTTTTATCGGCTAACTATTTATGTGGCTCAGAGGTAGCAAGTGAATATCATTTTTACTGCTGGGGCCTACTGTAATTCACTTGCTCCATCTTCTCAACTGTTTCCAACTGATTTGGTCCCGCTGTCAACTATAGTTGTCAAAGATTCAAAGGTGTTTGAGGTGCAAGGGTGCTTAGAGCCTAGGCGTGAGCTTTTGGATGTGAGGTGCATGTTTAAAAAATCTATGTGAAAATGCTTATACATCATTATTTTTGTAAATGCCCATAAAGAGGCAAATCCAAACTTAGAAAAGCATAAATAACAAATAGCCAACACTATTTAACTAAATAATGGGATGTTTTATTATTTTCTCAAATTTCTTTTGATTTTTTCTGATTATTACCGGTTAGATTTCAGCAATTCCATCAAAAACAAAAAGAAATTTACATAAGAACAAGAGCCATCCTTTGAGGCACACCTTAGCGCTTAGGCAAACACAAACCTCATAGAGTGAGGTGCCCTTAGCTGATCCTTGAGTGTAGGTGCGCCTTTGACAACTATGCTGTCAACCGTTCCCCGTTGTTAGCTTCCCATAATTGGATTTCTTCTCTTTCGCATTCTGCAACGCTATGATCCAACCTTCACACTCATAGCAAAAATCACCTAATATTGCATACAGGAGTTTTACCTGAGGATAATTGACCTTGTCACTTTTAGTATGAAGCCTGTTTTGGAGCTTTCTTTGTATTGATTTCAGTTCTGATTCTAAGACAGTGTCATCCATTACTTGTCAAGCAATTCTCATCTATTTGTACAATATCTCCAGTGAGAGCCCCAATTTTGCTCGCATTTTCTGTGTTCAGGTTGTCTGGAGGTAGCCCGGCAATTTGAATCCAATACGGTGATTTTGAGAAGGTCCATTTCACTGATTAATAAAGTGGGATTCCATTCTTTCAATACTATGAGCTTACCCATAATGTTCTATGGCTTTCTTTTTAGAATTCCCTGTACATCACTTCTGTTTGGGAAAAATGAAATGCAGACTTGCCTTTTCCTTCAAATTTTACCTCTATGCTTCCTTCGATCCCCCACGAATTTTGGATTATGGATCAGATGATAACAATAACAACATATCCAGCCTTTATCCCACTATGTGGGGTCGGCTACATGAATTCTAGACTTCTATGTATTTCTGTCTTTTGTCATATCCTCATTTAGATCCATATATTTCATATCAAATTTTAATGTCTCTCCCAAAATCTTATTGGGTCTACCTCTACCTCTTTTTGTGACTAATTGTTCCATTTCACCAACTCTCATCACATGAGCGTCTCTTAGTCTCCTTCTCACATGACCACCATCTTAGTCTAGTCTCTCTCATCTTTTCCTCGATTAGCACTACTCCTACTTTATTACGAATAACTTCATTTCTAATTTTATCCTTTCTTGTATGTCCGCACATCCATCTTAACATTCTCATCTCCGCTACACTCATCTATTGCTTATGCTGGTATTTGACTGCCCAACATTCTAAGCCATACAGCAAGACTGGTCTTATAGCTGTCTTATAAAATTTTCTTTTCAATTTTAATGGGATTTTACCATCACATAACACCCCCGATGCATTTCTCCATTTTAGCCAACCTGCCTTAATTCTATGTGCGACATTCTCGTAGATTTCTCCATTTTTTTGAATCACTGATCCCAAATATCGAAAATGGTCTTTTCTTTCTAAGATTTGGTCTTCTAATTTTATTATAACATCATCCACTCTTGCATTTTTACTAAATTTGCATTCTATATATTCTGTTTTCTTTCTACTTAATTTAAATCCCTTACATTCTAAATTGTTTCTCCACAACTCAAGCTTAGTGTTCACTCCTTCTTTTGTTTCATCCACCAACACTATGTCGTCTGCAAATAGCATACACCATGGCACATCTGTCTGAATATCTTTAGTGAGTTCATCCATTACTAGGGCAAATAAGTATGGACTTAGTGCAGAACCTTGATGCAGTCCTATTGTAGTTGTAAATGGTTCAGTATCCCCTCCGCATGTTCTGACCCTTGTCTCTACACCATGATACATGTCCTTAAAGGCTTGTATATAGGCTATTTTGATTCATTTTTTCTCTAAAACCTTCCATAATACTTCTCTAGGGACCCTATCATAGGCATTTTCTAGATCTATAAACACCATATGTAGGTCCTTCTGATGATCTCGATACCTTTCCATTAGACGCCTCAGTAAATATATAGCTTTCATTGTTGACCTACCAGGCATGAAACCAAACTGATTTTCTAACACCTTTGTTTCCTTTTTGAGCCTTTGTTCTATTACTCTCTCCCAGAGTTTCATGGTATGACTTATTAACTTAATTCCTCTATAATTTTCACAGTTTTGAACATCTCCTTTGTTCTTGTATATAGGAACCAAAGTACTCTTCCTCCACTCATCTGACATCTTTTTTTATTTAAGGATGGCGTTAAATAGTTGCGTTAGCCAGGAGATGCCATCTTCTCCCATGCATTTCCATGCTTCTATTGGTATATTATCTAGTCCCACTGCCTTATGATTTTTCATCTTTTTTAAAGTTTGTCTTATTTCATTTGAACTTATGCGTCGATAGAATGTGTAGCTCACATTCCCTTCAGAGTTACTAAGATGTCCCAACCTGACTCTTGTGTCACCACCATCATTGAATAATTTTGTGAAATACTCTTTTCATCTCTTCTTAATCGCTCCCTCATTTATTAAAACACTAGGAATAACCCGTGCCTGAAGTCACGATGCAACTAAAAAAAATCGAACATTGAATTTGAATGCGAAATAATCCAGTACTGAATTCAGACATGTACTAAACTGAAAGCCTAAACTCGCCTTATATCACGTGTTTGAAGATAATGTATATAGTTTTTAAAAACAAAATAATCAAACAATGAATATAAACATGCATTAAGCTGAAAATCTTTTGATCATTTTTAATGTCATGATTTTAGTGAAATAGAAAACGTTAAAATGTGGATACTCTATAAAAAATTTGATAGGGTATCCTCTAAAAATATATTGCAATAAATATATCAATCTGTTTACAAAACTTATATATTTTATAATCATAATCAAGGTCCAGAGTCAGAGAACCTTGGGTTTCCCCGACCATGCATGGTCGGAACTCTTTGATTTTTATATTATTTTAATTTTAAAAAAAATTATTTTGCCTAAAATAGAATTAATAAAATAAAAATAGAATTAAAAAATTAAATGAATTCTTTTTGAATATTTGCATTTAAGTAACTTAATAGGATAGATTAATCAATTTCACATTTCTTTTAAGTATTAAATATTCAACACTTAAAGATAAAAAAATTAAATTTCGAATTAAGCTTCTTACTTTGATATCATTATTTGAATAAAGTTTTATACTAAAAACTTCTTTATAATTGAATCATCCATATCAAATCCTTATACATTAAAACTTACATTGTTGGTATTTTTTTTATTTAAAACTTATATGATATTTCAAAACTTACACGGTTGATATTTAAAATACTTAAAATTAAGTATTAAATACTTTTAAAATTAGAATATTTAGAATGATACTCTTTAAGAAAAATTAAAAAAAAAAATTCGTAGTCTATGATACTCTTTATTTTATGGTGGTCGAGTAGATAAACACAAATTATAAGTGTAATGTTTCTAATTTTAAATATCGATTAAAGTAATTTTATTTAAAAATATTTTTATTTTCTATTAATGTTTCTAACTTTAAATATTTTATCTAAAAATATTATAAGTGTAATGTTTTTAATTTTACTTTAAACTTTAAATATCGATTAATGTTTATAATTTTAAATATTTTATCTTTTCTTTCTTTATTTTCTTTTTTCCTTCCCATCTTCTTCTTCTTCCTACTTCTCCTTCACACACGGCCGAACCACTCGTACCAGCTGCCTCCGGCCACTGGCCATTGACCACTAACCTGGGCCCTTGCTGACCATCATCGCGGCCTTTCCCATCACCGTATGCCATCGCCTAGCCACTGACCACCGACCTGGGCCCTTGCTGACCATCATCGCGGCCTTTCCCATCACCGTATGCCACCCCCTAGCCACCATCGAACACTATCGCCAATGCTAGCCTTTGATCACCATCGTCGATGCTAGCCTTTGATCACCATCGTCGACCCTGCTACTTATGGCTGCCAAGCATCGTCGCATCCAACCGCCATCGGCTGCCCATCGCTGTTTCAAGTCGTTGCCCAACCGCTGCATCAACTCTTCACCGCGAGCCCAGCTCATTGTCTGCCACCTTTGGCCGCTCCATCGTTAGTCATCGGCCGCCGTTGCAATTGGGCCCATCGGCCAGCCATCGTTCGGCCTTCACTGTTTGCTCTCTGTAGAGAGAGAGGGTCGGGCAGTGAGTGAAAGAGAGAGGGAGAAAGAGAAAAATAGTGAGTGAATGAGAGAGAGAGAGAGAGAGAGAGAGGGGGGGGTAAGGCAGAAGGCAGTGAGAGTGAGCAGGAAAGCTTAAAATTGAAATTCATCTCAATCATTAAAATGTTTCTCTCATATATTATGCTTATTGTTGTTTTATGTATATATATACATGCTGCACGCAACGAGAAGAATAACGGTCGATGGCCGATGGGGATGACGGTTGCGACCGAAAAAGGTTGAAATAGAACCTGATGACGACTTGTGGTAGCCCAGCTGGACAACGACAACGGATCTGGAGGAATGGTGGCACCAACAATAATGGCAGATGATGGGAGAAGAGAGCAAGAGAGAAGAAAAAGATGTAACTTAAAGGTAGAATAGTATTTTCGTCAATCAACTATGTAGTATTTTTTACAAAAATTGGGGGTATCAACTTTTATAAAATGTTATTATAATCGTTTTTAAGTTATATAACTTTTAAACTAATTATCTTTGTCAAACACTTTATTATAAAATGCTATATAGCTTATGCAACTTATAAGTGATCAAGTTGCTAAGCCAAACCGACGCGAAAGGAGAGTCTAGCCCCCGGACGTAGAACATAATAATGATTGGATTAATCTCTCCACATCAAAAGCTTTACTACCGATTATTAAATGCATGGCAATGGCTGCCCCCAAGATAATAATGAATCAATAATAGAATTTATTTTTTACTAACTTGTAAAAGTTTAACACTCTCAATATAACTTCATTAAAAAAAAACACTTTTTTTAATATAACTACTCAAAATTACATTGCTAAATTTATTTTGACACTTTTACGGTTATATAAATTTACATTATTAAAATGATGTAATTTAGACAGCTTAACTAAAAGCATTACTAAATAGAAATAGCATTTAAGGTTGATGCACTTGTATTAATTAAACAAATATAATATAAAAATATAAGTCCTATATGTCTAAATAATATCTTTTTGGTGAATATTTTGAAAAGAAAAACAAAGGTGTTAATAAAAGAAACTATAAATATTAATAATTACCAAATTAAAATTACAACTCAATCCACATAGAATAAATATATATACAGCAATTTAACCAAAATATTCATCCCACTTCCTAATGAATTAAATTAATTGATGACTAACAAACTACAAATTGCGCATGGTCAGGGTCAAGGTGACCTTTGGAATAAAAACAAAATGTTCATCACTCAAAACTCTCAATTTCGGATCATTACAAAAATATTAAAATTACAAATATAAACTAAAGTCATGGGAGAAGGATACTCGGATACTCCTTTGCTGTAGCAAAGCATCCGCAACAGTCTTTTTAATTAATCCAATTTTCTTAATTCAAATGCTGATTAATTACACTAATCAGTAATCATTAACCCAATACCAATATATTACGAAATACCAAAAACGTGCCACCACAAACAGAGAAAGAACTCCCTCACCCACCGCCCCCTCCGCTCGCCTACTGTTTTGAAGGGGTTAAAAACCAAACAGCACACTGATGGATGGTTCCCATTCCTGGACAAAAGTGGTGACCCCAAACTCAGGGGTCGGGCTGCCAGAGAGGGCCACCACGCCAGTCATTAAAAACAAGAGGGGAGGGTAAAACTGGAACAAAAAAATACTCGTTCCTTTTCTTCTCCAAAGCCCAAACCGATGGAGGGTAGTCGTCGCGTTAGAAGGCAAAGCTGTTCGCCCGATTTCTGGTCGATTTACCGCTCCGAGACGACGATGATGACGACGACGATGACAACGACGCTGCCGCCACTGAACAGTTGTCCCTTCCGGCAATAGTATTGCTATTTCCACTGCGTCCATCAGTATTTGCGTGCACCTGCACTCCACGCTGCAAAACGCTCTATCCCTTCTGTGCCACCGCAAACAAACACCACCAAAACAAAAAAGAAGAAAAGGTACTTTTAAATCTAATGTATGCAAATACGATAGTTAGAGAAGGAGTGCTTGTGTTGTGAGTCGTGAGGGCTATAGCAGAGAGAGATCTGGGCTTACTTGCACATGTAGACGGCGGCCTTTCCTGCCGCCATCTGCTTCTCCCTAGCCACCATCGGACACCATCGCCATCACCCACCCTGCTACTTCTGGCAGCCAAGCGTCGCTGCATCCGACCGCCATTAACCGACCATCGCCGCTTCAAGCAGCTGCCGCACCCAGCCTCTGGCTGCTCCATCGTCAGTTGCCGCTGTAGATAGAAAGAGAGGGTCGGCCAGAGAGAGAGAGAAATAGTGATTGAGGGAATAGGTGAGTGGGTGGGTGTGTGAGAGAGAAAAGAGAGGTAAGACAGAAGGTAGTGACAGTGGGCGGGAAATTGAAATGTGAGAATTGATCCAAGTCATTCATTTACACTGAAATTGATCTTAGCCTTCCATTTGACATCTATCAACACATTTTCAAAAACAGTTGTGCCTTATTATATAGATTTTGATTGTCATCTTTTATGCATTTCACTTGATTTAAATCCCGTGTTTTTCTTTCTCTTGCTTTAGCTAATTTATATATATCCCTTTCTCCATTCTTTGTATCAAGTCGTTTATATAGATTTTCATATGCTTTTGACCTTGCTTCACTAACAGTTTTTTTTGCTGCTTTTTTTGCTTCTTTATAATTTTTTTGATTTTCTTCATTGTTGCATTGATATACCGCCTTATAGCAAGTTTTCTTATTTTTAATTTTCAATTGTACCTCTTCATTCCACCACCAAGACTCCTTAAGGTTAGGGGCTCTACCATTTGTCTCTCCAAGGACTACCTTTGCCATGCTTCTCAGAGCATTAACTATTTCTTTCCACATTTGGTTTGTCTGTCTTTCTCCATTCCATTCCCTTCTACTCCTTAATTTTTCTTTGAAGATTAATTGTTTCTCCCCTTTTAAATTCCACCACCTGATTATTGGATTTTGTTTTATGTGATTTTTTCTCTTCCAATTTCTTACTTGGACGTCAAGTACTAGAAGTCTATGTTGACTAGTCAAACACTCTCCCGGTATCACCTTACAATTCCTACAACATAACCGATCCTCTTGTCTCATGAGGAAGTAATCTATTTGGGTGCTTGAGGTGATATTTTTATATGTGATTAAGTGTTCGTCCCGTTTTTTGAATCTAGTATTGGTTATAATGAGCCCATATGCCATAGCAAAATCTAGGATAGATTTACCCTCATTATTAATTTCTCCGAATCCATACCCTCCGTGTACCTCTCTATATCCGTTTCCGTATCTACCCACGTGCCCATTTAAGTCACCTCCTATAATCACTTTCTCTCCTCTTGGTATCATTTGTATGAGTCCCTCTAGGTCCTCTCAGAATTTTGCTTTTATCTCATCACCTAACCTCGCTTGTGATGCATATGTACTAAAGATATTTTTAGTCATTCTTCCTAGACTAATCTTCACCATAATAATTCTATCCCCCATTCTCTTTACATTCACTACCTCATCTATTAAGCTTTTATTCATAATAATCCCCACTCCATTTTTTGCTCGATCAGTTCTTATGTACCATATTTTATGTTAAATGTTTTGTTGGACTGGATTTCCCCGACTAACCAATTCTCTTGAAATGAACTTCCAATCTCTGAACTTGAAGGCTAGCTCGAGGTTTATTCTGCTTCTATTCCCTTTGAACTTGACTCCTCCACAATTTCTTTATTCCAGTTCGCAGGGCTCAAGAACACAGAGCACTTGTATCTGATCTCGAACTTCAAGAATCTTGATCTACATGGTTTTGATCTTCTAGAAATGCATCGCATCTGGGGTTTTGTTCTTATTGAAGGCTTGAATATATAGTTCTCGATCTGATTAATAGATCTAAAAGAAACAGGGATTCTCTATGGGAGGACGGATGAAGAGTGCTACTTCAAAATTCTAGTGGGCATTCTTATATCTCTGGGGAGGGAGCCTAGAGAAGGACGGAGGGAGCTCCATCATCTACTTTTAATGCCAATAAAATTTCAACCCGTCCTCCTTGCTTCATTTTGAGCGTGGTTTTGCCAATTGGGCAAAACAACTTAGTGATCAGAATGTGAACCTGCTGGAGGTTGAACATGAAATGTGATTTGTTGACATTAAATTGAACGTGTTGGTCTATTATAGGTTTTGGTAAATTTTGTCTCTGTTCCTAATTCCTATTTTTTGTGCATGTTGTTCTTATTATCAGTTTTTTTTTTTTCCTCAAAAGAAAAGCAAATAGAAGTCATATTTATTGAGTATTTGGAATATGTCAAATAACTCAATTACTTTTCCAGAGTATGTATCCCAATATTGGTGCTTTTGGGTGTGAGCATTTGAATTTCACTTTTCCTTGTTTATTCTAATTATTATTGTTTGTTTCACTATGTTCAACTCAAGAGGAATACTTGAATTTCCCTCTCATTTCTTGATCTGAACTGGGGTACAAAAACATTTTGGTTTTCAGTGCAGTGACTTCTGAAGATCTGTTTTTTAATTATATATTGTGAATGAAGTATTTTCTTTAAAGTTTGGAACTCAATGGCAGTTTGTCTTTTATTGCTGGTGTCATCCAGTTGGTGGATTATTCTTTGATTTTAATTTTACCAATCTTCCTACCTTGAACACTATTCTTCTCTTTCTGATGGTAGGTGTAACCCTATATAGGCAGAAATCAACTTGACTGGACTGGCAATGCTATAAGGTGCTGTGTTATACCATCCTCTTGCTTTGGCATTTTCTTTTTTGTTTTTAGATTTTTTCTTTCTCTCACTAGATCAGTGATTCAAGAACCACAATTTTCTAGAAGTTGGGCTCATTTTTTTTTTTAAGAGAGTGGTTTTGGTTTGGTTTGGCACTTTGTTGGATAATACAGTTTGACTGATATAATTTATTGCATGTTAATCCCTTTTAGGAATTTCAGACTCTATGAGCTTATTAGCCAATAAAGGACTAACAGGACATGCAGGTAGAGGTTAACCAAGAAACCAATGCAGATGGAAGTTGAAGGTTAGAAGGCAGTCTTTATGTGGCTAAGACTGATTTCTGGGATGCAGAACTAGCAAGTCAAGAGTGATTCAGACTGGTGGAATTCTTGCATGATTGATGCCCTAATTAGTAGCAACCCCTTTTCTTTTGGCCAAATTCATATTTGTCTCTCTATTTTTAAATTTTTTGTTCATATGATTATTCAAACTTTCGTTATTTTTATTATATCTTATTAAATTTAATTTTTAAATTAATTTAATTCTTGTACTTTTTTTTTTGTGACAATTCAATTTTTTTATTATTTTAATTACATTTCTAGACTTATATTTTTTAGTTAATTTAATTTTTATATTTTTATATATAAAAAAAAGTGAGATGACAAATTATATATCACTCTGTTTATGTCAAAATATAAGGTTAAATTGAGTCAAAAATATAAATTTAGAAGTGTAATCGAAATAATAAAAGGTATGAATTGTTATAAAAAGAAAATATTGTAGTATAAAAATTGAATTGACTCGAAAATATAAATTTATATGTGTAATCGAAATAATAAAAGATTTGAATTATTATAAAATGAAAATATTACTGTATAGAGATTAAATTGAGTCGAAAATATAAATTTAAAGATGTAATTAAAATAATAAAAAATTGAGTGATTATAAAAAAAATAAAAATATATATAGATAAAAATATAAATTTGGCTAATTTATAGAAGAAGAGTAAGAGTCGTTATCAATTAGCACTGTTGGAAACATAAGGGTGGTGCTGATTGGCTCCATCCAGCATATGGCCCGCCCTTTTCCATTTATGATTTATGGTTAGCTAGTTGTCTGCAGCCTAACTTCATTTAATCTAATCTACGAAAACAAAAAAAAAGCATTCTCAATGATGTTACTCCCCATACAATATAATCACATTTTGTTTTTTTGTTCATTAAGTAAGGGAGAAATCGCATGGTTGGTTAGTTTGGGATGATTTCTTTTCGATGATAAGTAGGATATCACTCGACTCTTTATTGACAAGTAATTTTTATCTTAATTAGTATTTGTTAAAATGAAAAAAATAAAATTATATTCAAATCAAGTTAAAATATTTCTTAAGTCAAGATATGGAATGATCGAGATAAAATTAGAAAGTATTTTAATATTTTTATTAAATTATTTATTAAATTTTTTAGAACAAGCTAGAGGACATATAAATCATTTTTCCTTATTTGAAGAGGGGAAAAGAAATAAATTTATCTGAAAAATTCAAAATAAAAAGTTACATGATTTTTTTTTAATGATTGTCAGATAAATTTAACAAATACAATAAAAAATACTTTTATCTGAAATACTTTTCATATCTTATTTTTTTTGTTTATATCTTAATAAATAAATACTACCGTAATAAATTTGTGATATAACTATAGAATTAGCTATAATAATAATAATAATAATAATAATAATGATGATATTCTTAGTTTGGAAAAAAACAAAATTTATTAGATGCCAATTGATGAAATGATTGAGGTGATTAATAAACTAAAATTTATATGATTGATTTTAATTTTAATTCTTAGATCGTTTCGATAAACGTTTCTAGGTCAATTACAATTTTCGTGACTCGATTTTTTTTTGTGTCTAACCAGAAAGAGGTTATGAAATTTATGCTTATTTCTAAATTGAATAATTATTTTTATATTAAAAATTATATTTATAAAAGGACTGTTATATTTTTTGTTTAAGCCTTTTTGTTTCTTTGTTTCTCTTTCGTATCATATTTATTTTGTGCTATTCGCGTTATTTATTATAAGCAAGGTTAAAAGTAACTATTGTGAAGAAGAAATGAATATTTCTTGGACACAAACCAAACCCCACTCATATAATTGCATTCCTCTCATATTTAACAATTTAAGTATTAAAATAAACTTTTGTTTACTCAATGAGCATTTGGTAATCAAGATATGAGGTGAAAAACTTAAAACATGAGATGCATTCTGAATTTTTATTCTTTCCAATATATTTATTAAACTTATCCGACCATATCTTGGTCTGGACATATAAAAAAAAAATGACTTTTGTATCCTCTAATGTATTCCAAAGAATTTAACAAACAGTTTGATAAAAATCTTGAAATGTTTCTCAAGTTTATCTTGATTATTTCATATCTTGGTCTGAAAATCATTCTACACTTATCTTGATACTCTCTTATCTTACTCATTTTAACAAACGCTATCTTACTCATTTTTATTAGATTATTTTATTTGATTTCCTTTTACACAATAAGTAACAAAGACATGTCAAATTTAAGTTACAAAGTTATAAAACTAAACCTAAATCTAGAAATAAGCAAATTCAAAGACAATTTTGGTTTGTTATTAACATGAATCCTTATCCGAACTTAGATTCAGTTTGATTACATATGTTATAATCGGTTCGAATATGGATAATAAATTAAATATATATTATCATATATTAAATATTAAATATTAGGATAAATTGACTAGATACCCGTCAAACTTTGATAATGAAGATGAAGTTATTCTAACTCAAACTTCAAAGGGTTTTACCAGCGTTTGATGATTTTAATTTAAATTTTAGGATGATGTTGTGAGACTACCATTATAAAAATCTTTTTTTATATATTATTATATATTAACTATTAAGTACTTTATATATACTGGTTCCTTCCTGATCGAAGGAGGGCGATCAGAGACGGGGCGTGGGCTTCGACAACAAGTCTGTCCGAGGGGCGGTTGGCACCTGCAAGCACTTCGATGATTGAATAAGAGAATAAAAAAAGACAGTGTATCAGTAGGTCAAAAATCAGAACATACCTTATCTCTGAAGAGAGCTGGTTGATATAGGAAGATGAGATGCCCTCCTACATGCATGCGTCATGCGTTTCTAGGTCATGAGATTGGCTATTCGGTGCCAATGAAGATTCCCAGGTGATAGTATGGTGGCGACGAGACCTTCATTAATGTGGATGAGATCAGTCATTAATGAGAACAGAATCTGGGGTTATTGTGCGGATATCTAGCGAGATTGCAATGATGCCATGGCAGGCTGGCGCTGGGTCGAGATTGGGCCCGAATGGTCCAATACTCATATATATAATTTTAAAAAGAACTGCTCAAATGCTCTAGTATTGAAATATCTCATTCTAATAAAGAATTCAAAATGATAGCTAAAAAAAAATTAATAACCTTGACTTGTACCTCTTGGGATTTACGTCCTCTCGCGGACGTCCCATACCACCGAGGCCTAATGGATAGTACAGAAGATAAATTAGGGAACTTGATGACCATCGATTTTGATCTCTGATCAATACTCTAACCATAACGAAGTAGGCTTTAAAAAGAGTCGCCAAGACCACCAGACTATGCCCATGAGACCCTTGATTTATACCCTTTCCACCTATTTGTATTAATAGACTAATATCCTAAATCTCTCGTCCCCATTTTTGATAATCTTAAAATATAAAATTATTTTAAAATGTTAATTCCTGTATTGTTAATAAACTAACCACTCTTATCGTATCTAAAAGTCTCATAATAAAGAATTCATATAACAAAATAAAAAAATTATTTACTATATTTTATGTAACCTTCTTGATCATTGTGTCTCCAATATTTCAAACTTAGTTTTTATAGCATATTAGGCCATCTTCAACACTGGTAAAATTTCCTCCTTAAGTCAAATTTTGAGGAGGAAATGGTTGGAAACCTCTTTAGTGGGGCTCCCTATCCAGCGATTTCCTCCTCAAATTTTTAAAGAGCTTCAAAAGGCTCCCTACAATTGAGGAGTGATTTTTGGCTTTCTACATTTCTCCAACGGTTATTTGTGAGATTTGAAGAAGACTATAACGGCTCTCTGCTCCATCTAAAAGTTGAAGAAAACTCCGTCGACGAGTAGCAACAGTAGTGGCGACGAGCAACAATAGCAGAGGTGGTGGCGACGAGCAACAGCGACGACCGAGGTGATGAATAAAAGAGAAGAAGGAGCATCGGTAAGGCAATGCAAGGCGATTGCGACGAGGAGCAACAAATAAGGAGCACCAACGAGGATAAGCGGCGACAGCCACGGTGCCAAATCCAGCTACCAACAGCAAAGAAGAACCAGATTTGGCACCAGAGAAAAGCCAAATCTGACTACCAGCAGCAACGGTGGCGGCTCCAGCAACAATAATGGAGGCAACGACTCCCTCTTCTAGTATCCAACGACTGCGTTTTCCATCTAGGCTTGTGATTTTTATTATGTATTTTATATAAATTTTGTATATATGGAAGTATTGGGTTTTAATTATATTTTGATTAATTTGTGCATTTGATTATACATTTGTTTGTACGCTAATATTTGATTATTGTGTGTATTTGATTATACATTTGTTTGTATGCGAATATTTGATTATTTTATATATTTGATTATACATTTGTTTGTATGCGAATATTTGATTATTTTGTGTATTTTATTATAAATTTTGTGTGTGCATGTATTTTATTATTTTGTGTATTTGATTATTCATTTTGTGTGTATTTAATTATTGATTATGTATACGTGTATTGTTAAATAATTATTTTTAAAAAATATTAGTAAATTTATTTCAAAGGGGTAGCCAACTGCGTTTTCTATTTTTACATTTTTTGTTCATATAGTTATTCAAACTTTTCGTTATTTTTATTACATCTTATTAAATTTAATTTTTAAATTAATTTAATTCTTTTACTTTAATTTTTTTTGTTGCAGTTCAAACTTTTTATTATTTCAATTATATTTCTAGACTTATATTTTTTAGTTAATTTAATTTTTATATTTTTATATATAAAAAAAATGAGATGACAAATTATGTCATTCTGTTTATGTCAAAATACAGGATTAAATTGACTTAAAATATAAATTTAGATGTGTAATTAAAAAAATAAAAGATTTGAGTTGTTATAAAAAGAAAATATTACAGTATAGAGATTAAATTGAGTCAAAAATATAAATTTAAAGATATAATTAAAATAATAAAAATTTGAGTGATTACAAAAAAAAATAAAAATATATAGATAGAAATATAAATTTGGCTAATTTATCATGGAGGTCTTAGAAGAGTAGGAAGAGTCGTTATCAATTCGCACTTTTGGAAACATAAACCGTAATTCTATGTGGATCTCAGATACGCATGGTTGCTGTATTTGATAGGTTGGGGGATTGGCTCCATCTAGCGTATGGCCCGCCCTTTTCCATTTATGATTTATGGTTAGCCACTTATCTGCAGCCTAACTTCATTTAATCTAATATACGAAAAAAAAACATTCTCAATGACGTTACTCCTAGGGCTGGTGATTTTGGACACAGCCTGATTACACGACACGATACGACATGGAGTTAAGCGAGTTAGGGTTGAGGTTAATCGGATTCGGGTCATACGGGTCAACCTGTTTATGACACGATTATTTTCGTGTCTTAGGCGGGTCAACTCGTCTAACCCGTTTAGACATGAAATAACACATTTAATTAAACGTGTTAACGGGTTGACCCAAACACGTTAACACGATTATAAACGAAATAACACGTTAGTGGGTTGATCTGAATATATTAACACGATTATATTCGAAATAACATGTTTAAAACTAAATAACACGTTTAACAGGTGACACAACACGACCCGTTTAAATTAAACGGGTTAAATAGGTTAACAGGTGACATGACACGTTTAGTTAAACAGGTTGTGTCATGTTACACGTTTAATAAACATGTTGTGTTCGGGTTTAAGAAATTTGACACAATTATTAAACGGGTCGTGTTCGGGTTAGCCTGATACGTGTTATACGTGTATCTCAACATGATACGATTACGACCCGCCAACACAAATTGCCACCCCTAGTTACTCTCCATACAATATAATGACATTTTGTTTTTAGTAAGGGAGAAATCACATGGTTGGTTAGTTTGGGATGACTTCTTTTTGGCGATTAAGTAGGATATCACTGACTCTTTATTGACAAGATGGTTGGTTTTATCTTAATTTCGTATTTGTTAAAATGAATAAGATAAAATTATATTAAAATAAAATTAAAATATTTTTTAAGTCAAAATATAGAATGATCAAGCTAAAATTAAGAAGTATTTTAAGATTTTTATTAAATTATTTAGAATATGCTGGAAGACATATGAATCATTTTTTCTTATTTGAAGGGGGGAGAGAAATAAATTTATCTAAAAAGTTTAAAATAAAAAGTCACATGATTTTTTTCCAATGATTGTTAGATAAATTTAACAAATATAATAAAAAAATATTTTTACCTGAAATACTTTTTATATCTTATTTTTTTATATTTTAATAAACAAATACTATCGTAATAAATTTGTGATATAACTATAGAATTAGCTATAATAATAATAATAATAATGATATTCTTAGTTTGGAAAAAACAAAATTTATTAGATGCCAAGTGATGAAATGATAGAGGTGACCAATAAACTAAAATTTTTATGATTGATTTTAACTAGTAAAACTAAAGGCACATTGTTATTTACTATGATAAATGGAAGTAATATCTTTTTGCCATTTTGAAAACATTTTTTGTATTGAAATGGTGAAAAATATCAAAAAAATGTTTTCTCCAATTTTGAAAATGTTTTTGGACCGTTTCGATAAACACTTCTAGGCCAATTACAATTTTCGTGACTCGATTTTTTTCATGTCTAACCACAAAGAGGTTATGAAACTTATGTTTATTTCTAAATTAAATAATTATTTATTTTTATATTAAAAATTATATTTAAAAAAGACCCTTATATTTTTATTTAAGCTTTTTTTGTCGCATTTCCAATTCCAACTTTTTTGAAAAATATTGTTTCTTTATTTCTTTTTCATATCATATTTATTTTTTATTTTTATTTTATGCTATTTACGTTATTTATCATAAGCAATGTTAAAAGTAAGTATTGTGAAGAAGAAATGAATATTTCTTGGACACAAACCAAAATCCCACTCATATGATTGGATTCCTCTCATATTTAACGATTTAAGTGTTAAAATAATTTTTTTTTTTACTTATATGAAAACTTAGATTATTTAGCGCTCAATTTTTATTAGATTATTTTATTTTATTTCCTTTTGCACAATAAGTAACAAAGACATGTCAAATTTAAGTTATGTTGACGTTCGGGATTAGTCGATTGTGATTCGTTAGCTCGCACTGATGTAATCAATTCGAAAGGGAGAATGGTATAGGGTGTGATTTGGTTTATTGATCCGCCGGGCAGTTGGCCTATGCAAAATACTCCGACACTCAAATAAGTAAATGAGTATAAAGATGCAGAGTATCAGCAAGTTAGCAGAGAGAACATACACTGGTTCTCAAGAAAGCTGGCCAATATATAGGAGAAGAAGATGTCATCTTGCATGTATCGTACATTTGTAGGTGATGAGACAGAATATCTGGAGCCAACGAAGACGCCTAGGCGGTTGCAAGGTGTCGATGGGATCCTCATTAATGTGGATGAGATCCGCCATTAATGAGGATGAGATCTGAGACAAGCGCGCGAAAATCCAAAAATGGTTGCAATGATGTTGTTGCAAGTAGGGGTGTGCACGGTGCGGTTTGGGAAGGATTTAATAAGCCAAACCGCATGTGCGGTTTGGCATTAAACTAGACCACGCGGTCTGGTTTGGTGTGCACAAACCGCACCAGACCGCACCACATTTGCGGTGCGATTTCCGCGGTTTGGTGCTTCTTTATTGTTTCATTTGGTGTTTCCTCTACTAACTTATAAATTTTTAATTAAAATATAAAAATCAATGCATAAAATCATAATTTTTAAATTTTTATAGTATCTTGGAGTTTAAAACTAAAATAAGTTACTATCTAATAAAAAATGCAAATTTAAAAGTTTTAAATCTACAACATAACCACATGCTCATAATATAAAAATAACACAAAAATCCACAATATAATTCATGGTCAAGAAAGTATATATTTTTAATTTATTTTTTTAATTTTTGAATTATTAGATATTTTTAATTTTTTTATTAATATACTACTTGGCCGGTTTGGTTTTAACCGAACCAAAAAAATCACAAATCGCAAACCGCACGGTTTGAGAATTTCTCAAACCGTGCCGAACCGCACCCCCAAAAAATTGCACGGTTTGGTGCGGGCGGTTTCCGCGATTTGACGATTTTTTTGCACACCCCTAGTTGCAAGGACCAGGATGGGCCTAACATGGGCCAAACAAATGGGTTGAGAAGATGGGAATAGGTTGGGCCTGAATGACCTAGCTGGGACAACACCTAGTCCACCACTGTTTTTTGGTTTGTGGTCTTCTTGTTATGTGAGCTGATTAGTTAGGCTAGCGAACTAGAAGAGTGGCTGGAAGCTTGCTAGAAGTATCACTTGGAGCTCGCTTGGCCCTGCGATTCGAGCTCTAGTTTCAACGATGCGTAAGCCTGCTCCGACGAGCTCAAGTTGGAGTCTATTGGGCCTCAGGCAATTGAGTTGGCTTGTAGGGTTGAGCCCGATCCATAAGATGTAATTCGAAAAATACGTATAACAAGTTACAAAGTTATAAAACTAAACCTAAATCTAGAAATAAGCAAATTCAAAGACAATTTTGGTTTGTTATTAACATGAATCCTTATCCAAACTTAGATTCAGTTTGATTACATATGTTGTCATCGGTTCGAATATGGATAATTAATTAAATATATATTATCATATATTAAATATTAAATATTAGGATAAATTGACGAGATACCCGTCAAACTTTGATAATGAAGATGAAGTTATTCTAACTCAAAATTCAAAGGGTTTTACCAGCGTTTGATGATTTTAATTTAAATTTTAGGATGATGTTGTGAGACTATCATTATAAAAATCTTTTTTTTTTCTCTTTAAAATATATTATTAATATATTAACTATTAAGTACTTTATATATACTCATATATATAATTTTGAAAAGAACTGCCCAAATGCTCTAGTATCGAAATATCTCATTCTAATAAAGAATTCAAAACGATAGCTAAAACAAAATTAATAACCTTGATTTATACCCCTTGGGATTTACGTTCCCTCACAGACGTCCTATGCTACCGAGACCTAACAGATAGTTTAGAAGATAAATCAAAAAACTTGGTGGTCATCGTTTTTTATCTCAGATCAATACTCTAACAATGATGGAGTAGACTTTTAAAAGAGTCACCAAGACCACCAACTATGCCCCTTGGGCGCTTGATTTATACCTCTTCCTCCTATTTGTATTAATAAACTAATATCCTAAGTCTCTCATCCCCATTTTTTATAATTTTAAAATCTAAAATTATTTTAAAATGTTAATTTCTATATTGTTAATAAACTAACCACTCTTATCATATCTAAAAGTTTCATAATAAATAATTCATATAAAAAAATAAAAACTTATTTACTATATTTTATGTAACCTTCTCGATCATTGTGTCTCCAATATTTCAAACTTAGTTTTTATAGCATATTAGGCCATCTCCAACACCGGTAAAATTTCCTCTCTAAGTCAAATTTTGAGGAGGAAATGGCTGGAAACCTCTTCATTGGGGTTCTCTATCTAGCGATTTCGTCCTCAAATTTTTAAGGAGCTTCAAAAGGCTCCCTACAATTGAGGAGTGATTTTTGGCTTCCTATATTTCTCCAACGGCTTTTTGTGAGATTTGAAGAAGATTCCAACGACTCTTTGCTTCATCTGAAAGTTGAAGAAAACTCCGACGATGAGTAGTAGCAGCAACGACAACGAGCAATAACAGTAGAGATGGTGGAGACGAGCTACGGCAGCGGCCGAGGTGACGAGCAGAAGAAAAGAAGGAGAATCGGCAAGGCAACTAAGGCGGCCGTAGCGAGAAGCAGTAGAGAAGAAGGAGCATCGACTAGGATAAGCAGTGACGACTGCGACGCCAGATCTAGCTACCAACGGCGGAGAAGAACTAGATTTGGCGCCAGAGAAAAGCCAAATCCAGCTACCAGCAGCAGCAGTGGTGGCTCCAGCAACAACAATGGAGGCGACGACTCCCTCATCTAGCATCTAGCCACTGCGTTTTCCATCTAGGCTTGTGATTTTTATTATGTATTTTATATAAATTTTGTATATATTGAAGGATTGAGTTTTAATTATATTTTAATTAATTTGTGTATTTGATTATACATTTGTTTATATGCGAATACTTGATTAATTTGTGCATTGGATTATACATTTTTTTGTATACTAATATTTGATTATTTTGTGTATTTGATTATACATTTGTTTGTATGCGAATATTTGATTATTTTGTGTGTTTGATTATAAATTTTGTGTGTGCATGTATTTTATTATTTTATGTATTTGATTATTCATTTTGTGTGTGTATTTAATTATTGATTATGTATACGTGTATTGTTAAATAATTATTTTTAAAAAATATTAGTAAATTTATTTACAAATATATTAAATATTATAAAAATCTAATACCATCATATTTATTATTAAATTATCAAATAACTAATAAATTCTATAGTAATAAAATTTATAAGTGAGGTAAAATAAATAGAATTAAAATTTATTAATAAATAAATGGGATAAGGAGTGAAATAGAGAAGAAAATATGGAGTGTAGTTGGAATAGGCACAATTTTTTAAACAAAATTAAAATAGAAAGTGAATTATTTATAATATAATAGGGAATGAGATAGGGAGTATGGTTGGAGATGGCCTTACAAAAATTTGAGGATGGGGATGTAAAAGAGAATAAAAACATAAATGTTGTTTAGATATAATAATAAATTTATAGTTACGGGAGAGTATCCTTCTCAAGCTTATATCTAGAAGACTTACGAGACAGAAAACAAGAAGGAGTACAGGGTGTCTATCATGCAAGTCTTCCGATACTTAAGTCAGTATTCAAAAGCGTATGTAGAAGTAACGAAAATATAGTCTTAGTGGAGTTCTAGTCATATCTTGATTTGAGGAATAACTTTATTTATACAAATTGAGACTGTTAGGGAAATAAACATCTGAGTCCTTCAAGATTGTCTATTTCATATGTTCGAGCAAAAATCTCATAAACCAATTAACATATTCTTTAATCCAAAAGAGTCTTTTAGATGCACCCAAGAGAGGTCATCAAAAGGATCTCCTAAGATAATTAGGAGAAGTCCTAAAAAGGGTCTCCCAAAGCATATAATTTAAACTTATAATTTTATTTTATTAAAAAAATAACATTAAGGGTGTATTTGATTACATTATTTAGAATTTAATTTTAGATAATGATTATCTAGAAAACAAAAACCCTCCCACCTCCTTGAAAAATGAATTTCATGGAAAGAAGTTTTAAATGCTTGTACCATATATATTTTTTCATAAAAAAGTTAAGAGAATTTGATTATTTTCATAAAAAATATGTATAATAATTATATATATATTTTTTATAATAAATGTGTGTAATCAAATCCACTCTAATTTCATGTATAGCACAAGCTTTCTCACCACTACATGTTAGATAAATTGGTACAAGTTTGATGGTTTATTAGTTGGGTGAAATCTTAATGGGTCGCATAACTTGTGCACTAGATAATTAATTATTTATGGGCATTCAAAAACAAGATGTATAATTATTCAAGTAATTACTTATACTCTATCAATCAAATGGGTAAAAGCAACGAGAAGCTAGTAATAGTTTTTGACCAATTATGACAAGTGACAAAAATAGTTACCATCCATCCTGGTAGGAACCATACATCATGGGCTTGTATTAGACATGGCCAAAATTGAACCGGACCGGCGGTTCGAACCGGAACCGGACCGACCGGAACCGGACCCGGAACCGGCCGAATCGGAACCGAAACCAGAACCGGACCGAACCGGCGAAATTCGGTCCGGTTCCGGTTCAAGGTTCCGGAAAACCGGAACCGCCGGTTCCGCGGAGCCGGAACCGCCGGTTCCGCGGAACCGGCCGTGCCCCCCCTCCCCCCAGTGCGACCGTGCCCCCCCCTCCCTCCCCCGTGCCCCCTCTCCCCCGTGCGGCCGTGCCCCCCCTCCCCCAACGGTCCAATTTTGGACCGTTGCCCCCCCCCTCCCCCCAACGGTCCAAAATTGGACCGTTGGCTGCCACCCCCAGCCAATTTTTTTTTTTTTTTAAATTTTATAATTCCTATCTATATATACCCCTCCCTCCCCCACTCATTTTTCACACTTTCTCTCTCTCTCTCTCTCTCTCTCTCTCTCTCTCTCTCTCAAGTCTCAAACTATTATTCTCTCAATTTTGTCTCTCATTTAATATTTTAATTTCAATTTCTTCAATCTTCTCATTTTGTTATTTATCAATTTATTCAATTATATTGTTAATTATTTATTACTTGTTACTATATTATTTTATCATTATTATATTTTTTTATTATCATACTTTTTTCAAAAAAATGGCAAGTGAAGGTAGAAATTTTGAAAATGTTGAAAATGTTGAGTTTGAAGCTCAAAATTTTCAAACACAAGAGAGTGAAACTCAACAAAAGGGAGGTGGAAAAATTTCTACTTCTGATATTTTTAATATTCATTTCAAGAAAACACCAAAAGGAGATGGTAAATTTGATGTATCTTGTAATTATTGTAATCAGGTATACAAATTCAAGCAAGGAGGTGGATATGGTACTTTCGCCCGACATTTGCAAACAAAGCACCCGCTCAAGATTGGATTGAGCCGCGATCAAACACAAATATCCGGGTTTGCTACCTCTTCAAACTCTCCTCAATTATTTCATTATAATGAAGCTAATTGTAGGTCTGGTTTAGCTGAAATGGTAGCAATTGATCATTTATCTTTTAGTTTTGGTGAAAAATTAGGTTTTACTCGATTTTGTCAAAACTTTGTTAATCCTAGTTTTAAATCAATTCCTAGAAATACTTTGAAAAGGAATTTGTTAAAATTGTTTAAAAACTCAAAAATTGAATTGATAACATATTTTCAAAACAATAATATTAATGTTTCTATTTGTAGTGATATTTGGAGTGATCATTGGCAAACTCATTCATATATGGGTATTACTTGTCATTGGGTTGATGAAAATTATGTTTTACAAAAAAGAATTCTTGCGTATCGATGTTTTGATGAAAGTCATAATGCTGAAAATATTTGTAGATTAATTCAACAAATTTTACAAGAATATAGATTAGTTAATAGAATTTTTTCAATTTCTTTTGATAATGCATCGGCTAATACTGCTTCTATTAATGAATTGAAAAGAATTTGCCAATCAAATTTTGGTGGAAGATTTTTTCATGTTAGATGTGCATGTCATGTTTTAAATTTATGTGTTCAAGATGGTATTAAGTCACTTAATTCTTATTTAGATCCAATTAGAAATGTTATTTCTTATATTTGGGTACACCCTCGAACTGCAAAAGCATGGGCACATTTTTGCACCTCCAATGGTCAAACCCCAAAACGTTTTTCAAAAGATGTCCCTACTCGTTGGAACTCAACTTTTAAATTACTTAATCAATCTTTTGAATATAAAGATTTATTGTGTTCTTTTGCAGCAAATTATATTCCACAATATCCTATTTTTCCAACTATGTGGAATGTTTGTAGTTCAATTTTGAATATTTTACGAATTTTTAATGATGCTACTCATACACTTAGTAGTGTTTATAAACCAACTTCACATCAATTTTTAATAGAAGCAATGAATGTGGCCGGTGTATTAATGGAAGGAATTAATGTTGAAGAAATTTGTCATGCTGTTTTAGAAATGAGAGAAAAATGGTTACGTTATTATCAATTTATTCCTGAAATTTTTCTTGTTACTATGGTATTTGATCCTAGGTGTAAATTTGATGGTTTAATTGAGTGTTTGTCTAACTATTATTCGTTGTTAGGATTAGAAAATAATGAAGAAATTGATGTGAATATTATAATTTCTAAGGTTAGAACTTTATGCAATCAATTATATGAAGCATATGTTATTGCTCCTAGTAGTGAAGAATCATTTCCATCCATGGCTCCGCATTCCTCTTCCTCCCAACCAATGAAATGGGGTCATAAATTTTTAGATCAAAGGAGGAAAAAACCTAGATCGAGCTCACATTCGGAGCTCGAAACTTATCTAACCACAGTTTTTGAGTTTGGTGATGATACAGGTTTAAATTTTGAAATTTTGGAGTGGTGGAAAAGGCACAAGGAGACATTTCCAACTCTTGCAATTATTGCAAGTCAACTTCTTGCAGTTCCAGCTTCAACTGTAGCCGTTGAACAAACATTCAGTAGTGGAGGCAACATTTTGGACGAAAGAAGATCAAGATTGGCTCCAGAATCATTGGAAGCTCAAGTTTGCCTCGATGATTGGGAAAGAGCTAACATGCGACGTCAAGAAGAACTTATCCATTCATCATCATCTGACGAATGGGTTAATGATGGTTCAACAACGGCGACTTCCGACTCCAATGAAGATGCGTAGGATCCAAGTCCATATTTTATTTTTTTTCACATTTGTAAAAATTAATTACTTGTATTACATTTTTGTTGTAATTATTTTTTAATGAAATTAAGTCTAATTCTATTTTTTATTTTTTATTTTTCACATTTGTAAAAATTAATTACTTGTATTACATACTTGTTTAGTTGTTTTAATTATTTTTAATGAAATTATTACTTATATTTCTTCAATTTTTAGTAGTGTTTTTTTATTAAAAATATGGTTGAGAATATTTATATTTACAATTACATTTAACAATTAAAAATCGAAACCAAACCGAACCGAACAACGGAACAAGGACCAAAATTGAATACAACAATATTTAAAAAAAATTAAAAAAATTCGGTTTGAACCGGAACCGGAACCGTTGACCGAACCGGCTCAAACCGTTGACCGAACCGGTCCAAACCGTTGACCGAACCGGCACGAACCGGAACCGGAACCGAACCGTCCCAAACCGCCCTTGGGCGGTTCGGTTCAGGTTCAGGTTCAAAGATTTCTTGAACCGGAACCGGCGGTTCATGAACCGTGGCCATGTCTAGCTTGTATGAAACAATTGCAATAATAATAAATGACACCAGATAAACATAATTTTAAGATATGGATGACTAATAATAACTCACCAACACCTATTATTAGGCTGACTCCAAAGGAACGCTTGGTACGGGAGAACTTTTTAAATTCTTGAAATTCATAATTCTTGAGAATGCTTTTGAAAATTTTTGATTCTCAGAATTTATATAATTCTATGTTTGTTTAGATTTAAACATTTTCAAAAATGTTGAGTATTTTTTTTTAGGAATTTTATGTTTGATTTAAATGCAACATTCTTGAAAATTCATATTTTTTTTTTCAAAATTACCCTTATTTGATTTTTTATTTAAAAATAATAAATTCCTTCCACTATATAAAATATTAGGACCCACAATATCTTTAGAAAGTAAAAAAAAATGTTATTTTTTATATATTATGTATATATATGCATGTGTGTATATATATAATATATATACATAATATATATGTTTGCATGAATATCTACTTTAATATATATATATAATATTTTATAATAAATAATATAAATATATTATATATATGTAATATATATAATATGCTTGTATGGAGTTATAAAAGGGTTAGGGGTGTTTTAGTCTTTTTCTTTGTTAAAAACATTCCCAAGTCTATGAAAAACTTGGATTCCCAACCCTTCATGGAAATCTTTTTATGAGAAAGTTACTTAAAAATCATTCCTGAGAATCCTATTTCACAGAATTCTTTTTATAAAAAAGTTATACCAAACATGAGAATATAAATTCTTAACCTAACATTTTCATAAATAATAAAATTTCTCTTATACCAAACGTCTCTCAAGAGCTTTCTAAATAAATTGTCATCGCCAAATTTAGAGAATCAACCCCAAAATCATGCCTCCAATAGCGCTCGCCATCGTCAAATTGATTTGCCAAATTTCTAATGAAGTTCAAAGGGGTCGCCAACTGTGGCCATTAAAATCTTTAAGGACAACATCATCTCTCCCACTTCACCTTCCCACAACAGCCATCAACATCAGAAAAAACGAGTTGTAGTTGCAGTGGAAGACCAAGGAAGGCAACGAGCAACATTGGAAGAGGTTGACCAGATTTAGAGGTGGTAGGGACAAGCAATGGCAGTGGCGACAACGAGCAGAACGACCGGCAGTAAACTTGTTGCTACAACTTGCTATTCATCCGATTTCCAAATTGGTTTGTGATTCCTTTTCTAAATTTTTAATTTATTTGTGTATTGAATGAATGATATTGTGTATTTGTATATTTTGATTATTGATTTATGTATTTAATTATTGAGTTTGTGTATGTGCGTATTTGATTATTTGGTGTATTTAATTATTGAGTATGTGCGTATTTGATTATTTTGTGTATTTAATTATTAATTTGTATAGTAAGAATTATATGTAAGGTAAAATAAATAAAATTAAAGTTTATTAATAAATGAATGAAACATGGAGTCAAATAGAAAAAAGAATATGGAGTGTTATTGGAGCAAATACAAATTTCTTGACAAAATCAAAATAGATAGCAAATTGTTTATAATATAATAGAGAACGATTTAGAAATCCTTGTTAGAGTCGTACTAGACAATTAGTTGGAATAAGAATGATACTTATTGGGACAAAATTAGAAAATATATATATTATTAACACTTAAAAATAAAATAATATGTTATTAATACCCACAAAAATAGAACAATATTCTTTTAGTACTTAGAAATAAAAAAAATATTATTTAACACCCAAAGAAATGAAAATAATACTTTACTAACTGGCAACTCATCCGGGTATACCTATACATTCCCTTATACAAAAATTTAGGTCAAATACTTAATTATTCATCTATACTCATAAGTCTGGTCTATGTTGCACGGAAACAAAAATAAAAAACGTTTTCTATCAAAAACGAAAAACGTGGAAATAGACGTTTTTTTAAAAAATAGCCATAAATAGGGTCCGAAACAGAAATAAGAAACGTTTTCGAAACATTTCGAAAACGGAAAAACAACACCTATGAGGTGTTTCTGTGTAACATAGAGTCTGATTAAATATTCTATTGGAACCTTATTATACTCTCATATATATATATATATATAAATAAACAACCAAACCTAGTAAAATAGTAAAAGGTTTCATTTAGGTATTTTCTTATGGAGTTTATTTCAATTAGATCATACTACCTGTATATTATTTATGTACATTTTGGGTTACATAAGACACATAAATAATATAAATACATCTTATTTTATTGTGTCTCATATTTTCGGTGAAGATATTTTAGACGTTAATATATCATTATATAATTCAAAATATATATAATAATATACTAATAATATCTTTGATCCCCTTATACATAATATGTACTAATAATATTTTTGACCCCCCGCCGCTCCACTCTCAATTTGGGCAAATCTCATATAACTCGACGAGGGCAAAAAGGAAAGATTTCCCAGTTTGGGTTTGTGACAGGTAGGGGTGGTGGCTCATCAACTGGGACTAGGATTAGCTCATCTGCCCCAACCACACGCCATTAATTCATTCACTCCAACTCTCTCTCTCTCTCTCTCTCTCATTCACTCCAACGCTCTCTGTCCAGTGTTTGTTTATTCGCATAAATTCTCAGACCCATTGCATATCAAGCTCGTATTTTTCTCCGCCAGATCGGAAGCCCTCTCTGTCTCTCGCGTTGCTCATTCTGATTCTTGAGCTGGGTCTCCCAAGATGAAAGTGACCGTGGTTTCGCGCAGCGGCAAGGAAGTCGTCAAGGGGGGACTTGAGCTCGATGACTCCGTGAGTTTCGTCAACTGGGACGGCTTTTGTTCTCCGGATTTATGTGTACTTAGAATTCATTTGTGGGTTTTTGGATTTGAGTCGGTCTGGGTTGTTTTGCAGGCTACGGTGGCTGATCTGCAGGAAGCGATTCACCGGCGAAGTAAGTATTGTTGTTATGCTTGTGTGATTTTTACATTTTCGTATGTAAGTTCATAGAAAGAGGGAGAGGAAGATGCGGATGATTTTTGGAAGGGATCATTCTTTAGCAAATGATTTTAGTCCTCTTTTGATTCTTCTGGTAGCAATGATGTAATTCCTTCCCCTAATGACCCAGAAAAAAAATTAAATTTAAAGGCTAAACTTAATTAGGGTCTGATTGAATATTTCACGGCTATGCTGGCTGATTTATGTACTTGTTCTTTCACTATGACAAGAAGAGAAAATGGAAAAAGAAAAAGATCATGTAGTGAATTTCGTTTTGATTATTCAGGCGTTCCTCCTTTCCTTGCCTAACAACCACTAGTCTTGGATTGAGTCACTAAGCTAACCTTAGTGAACCAGATCAATTTCCTTTGGATCCCGTATATTATAGATTTTTTATCATTTCATCCAAGGTGATGGTTTGCGTGTGCTCAGCTGAATATGAATAGACCTCATTTCTTTTCTTTTCTTTTCTTTTCTTTTTTAAATGTTGTGGTCATGTTGTTGTACTTGGAGGGAGTCTACGTAATGGTTTTAGAAATAATATTTGGGTTGTCTTGCATGCTTTTTGTTTGAGGATGCAACCCAGCTGTTTGTTGATACACAACTACTTTTGCCTTGGTGAATCATTTAAAACCCTTATATCAACAAGAGGTTGTTGTGGTTTTAGTTGGACAGAGCTAACAATTTATATTCAAATGATACATTGCAAACTGGTGATTAATGGATACCAGTGCCGAAGAAGTGTTTGGTTTTCAACAATTTAGTAATGAATGGAACATGTATGACATGTGTGATTATTGTTGGAGGACTGAGGATGCCCAGTGAGTGTGGGTGATCAACATTTGTTCAGTGCCTGTGTCTGTTATTGAGGTTTGATTTTCTTTTTTTCCACACAGTGGAATAAAGGCTTGGTGGTTGTACATGCTTGACATGTGTGCGAATATTGTTGGAGGACAAAGGATGTCCACTGAGTGTGGGTGATCAACATTTTCTGACACAAACACAGCAAACCTTCTCATAGTAGTTGTTCAGTGGCTGTATCTGTTATTGTTGTCTTCGTTGTCATCTAGTCACTACTTGTTCCTTGTTATAGCCTTTCTCTGTTTATGTTTTCATGCCTGAAGTACGTGGGATTGACATATATTAGTTGGCCTTCTTAGCTTCAATTTATACCCTGATAAATTAATCATGAGGTGAGGAATTTCACAGTTATAGCTGTTAACCAAAGAAGTAATTACTTACTGATCTCTCACCAAAATGTTGAAGTTTTCTGTTAAGCAGAACTCGACTAGCACCTTCCCAATTACTTGGGAGGTTCTATTTGTTTAAATTGATTCTCTTCAAACTCATAGTCTCAGTAAAATTTTTTATAAGTTTTATTCCTATGTGCCTCACAAGCCATTTCAATGTTATTGTGCGTGGCTTTTCCTATACATTAACTGTGAACCATTTAAAAAAGACTAATCTAATTGGTTTTGAGGGCCATTTAAAAAGGACTAATCTAATTGGTTGTGAGGGCCATTCAAAATGATAACTCCTACTTTTAAAGTTTGCTGGACCTTAACAGCTAATCTAATTGACCTGAGTAGAAATGCTTATTTGGTTAACTAATACATGTGCAGTGATGAGACAGTTTAGAGATTCTCCCTGGTCAACTTTTAAGCATGATATCACTTGTGGAAAATTTGAAAGTCTGGCATCTCTACTGCTTCTCTTGAGTTCATTCTTCCTGAAATTTACTTCTTCCATAAAATCATTAGTTGATTATGCTTATTTGAGCTCTATGTAGTTGCTGAAGTCATTTGCACATCTCATGATTGTTAAATGAAGGGTCTGTTTTGTTTTTGCTTATGTAACATACTATATCAGAATGTAAAAAATGACTTAAGTAGAAAAGTTTGGTAAATTATTTTTGGTTTTGAGACCAAAACTAAAACTTCACTATTGTGGCTAGGAATCATGATTATACACACAAAAAATTATTAGATTTTCTAGTGTTTTGACTTTTTTTAACATAAAATATTTAATGTAAAAAAAAAAAGATGAAAAATATTTTTGAAGCATGACATTTCCCCAAACAATGTATAACATATATTGTTTTAACATATATATGTTTTTAATGTAAAATATTTACAATAAAACAAATAGAGCCTAAGTAAATATCAAGTCATAGAACAAGGATCATGTTGGTTTCCCTAGGTGACTCCAACTTTTTATGCATGGCTATTATTTTATTCTACTTCTTTCTATTGTTTTGAGGTGTTGGGGGGGGGGGGGGGGGGGGGGGATGCTCTTCTATAATTGGTGTATTATATAGTGCATGCATGATGCATTTCATAGAGAGCTTAGGAACAGTTTGTGGCAATTTTTTTGTTCCTACGAACCGTTCTCTGTGATGAAAGAATATAAAAATGAGGACCATGAGATAACAGTTCGCATGTTTATTTTGATGGGTATAGCCTTTTTTAACGGATGTAACAGAAGCTATTGAGTATACGTACTTGTTTATTACATTTGCATTTGTTCTTTTAGGCTCTTGTTATTTGTTTTATTTTAAGTTTTGTATACTCTCCATGTATTGGTTGCTTTTGTTGTTCTTCTGATCTCAGTAGCCTGATATACATGTTTTGTATCAACAGCGAGAAAATACTATCCTTCTAGACAGCGCCTGACCCTACCCATCCAACCTGGATCGAAGGAAAAGCCTGTTGTCCTTTACTACAGGAAGAGTCTCAAGGAATACTATGATGGGAACTCGGGGAAGTTGTCTGTGGTGCTCAAGGACCTTGGTCCACAAGTTTCCTACCGTGTACTTTTCTTCTGCGAGTATTTAGGCCCTCTATTCATCTATCCAATTTTTTACTATTTCCCTGTGTATCAATATTTTGGCTACAAAGGAGACCGAGTCATCCACCCAGTTCAGACATATGCCTTGTACTACTGGTGTTTTCACTACTTCAAACGCATCATGGAGACATTCTTTGTTCACCGCTTCAGCCATGCAACCTCACCTCTATCTAATGTGTTCCGGAATTGTGCTTACTACTGGACATTTGGTTCTTATATTGCTTATTATGTGAATCACCCACTTTATACACCTGTTCCTGACATCCAAATGAAGATTGGATTTGGTTTTGGATTAGTTTGTCAATTGTCCAACTTCTATTGCCACATCTTGCTGAGGAATCTTCGGAGTCCTGATGGCAATGGAGGATATCAAATCCCACAAGGGTTTTTGTTCAATATCGTGACATGTGCAAACTACACAACGGAGATTTATCAGTGGCTTGGCTTCAATATTGCAACTCAGACAGTTGCAGGTTATGTCTTTCTTGTGGTTGCTGCTCTTATCATGACTAACTGGGCGCTGACTAAGCACCGTCGTCTGAAGAAGGTTAGTTTCTTTCCCTTTTCCTTAACAAGATACTTCCAATGCCACTTTTTGGCATATCCAACTCATGGATCTATTCTCTGCATTTAAAAGTTTGGGCTCCTTGATTAGGATTTGCTTTGCTTTTTTGTCTCGGTGAATGTGTTGTTTATCAGATGCACAAAACAAACAGTTCAAATTTCTAATTATCCTTTTGCTTTTACTATTTGTGTTATTTTTGAAGTACCATAACCCCAACAACCTGAAACCCCAAAGGCAGGTTCCTTATTCAGCTGTAGCCCTTTGGAACAGAGATCTTAGTCTCTTAATCTTACTTTCTCATATAACTTTGTGTTCTAAAAACAAAGACAACAATAACGGATGAGGAGAACCATTTGGTTGAGTTCCGGACAGTCATCTAAGTTTCTTAGAAACCTCCTCTTTGTTTGAGACTGCTGATATTGGCTCTTTTATATCTTTACAACTTTTGAGTCCACTAGAAACTTGAAACCACCAAGACTAACTCATATTTAAAAAAAACTTCTTTGCTCATTTTGAGACTCCATATTGGAACCAATCCCGAAGCTTCATCCGATCCTCTGCACCGGGTGTATCTCACTCATACAGAAAAATTGAGGGCATTGCCTGCATTCTTGAGTTGAGAGTAATGTGGTTGTTTGGCCTTGAAGATTGACTAACTGCATAGGAATCAACTCCATTCAATATCTTTGTGTCTAGCAAATTAGTTGTTCGGGTGATTCAATCTCTAAATTTGGTCCCATATGATGTGAATCTCACTTAGATATGCTTTTTCATGCATTCCTGCTTATTGATTAGATTTGTTTTGGCATTATAACCATTGTGTCAAATGCTAAACTACCTCACTGTGACATTTAGACAGCAAGCCCTTCCTTTAATGGCTTAAAGTAATATCGGTATCTACTGCAACTATGTAGGAAGGCAACAGTGCATGCTCAAGATCTATGGATTTTTGTGCCTTAGATTGGCTAACTGAACTTCATTCCATCGTGTTCCTTTTCCAAAATAATCTAACCAGCCAATCTCTAAAATGCAGAAACTTATCTTCATTGCTCGACAGCCCGAGCATGCTGATGTTTACTTGTGTTATTAGTTGACAGTATTCAGGAACAAACAGATACAAAATACACTCATCTCTCCTACTCTTTAACTGCTGTTCTTTTCCCTTTCTGTCATTCCTTGTTTTTTTTAAATTAAATGTTTGTGTTTCCCTTTTAATTTTTTTTTTTTTTTTTTTTGATGCAGCTATTTGATGGAAAGGAGGGACGACCAAAGTATCCCCGGCGATGGGTCATCCTGCCCCCATTCCTGTAGGAGTTAACCAGACAGACTCTTAAAGGTTCCTTTAGCTAAGAGGTTTTGAGCAAAGCATATGGTTTAAAGTAGTTAAAGGCTGTTCTTATCAGAATCTTCTGCTAATATGGATGGGATCATATCATATTACCTTCTTGCTCTTCCATTTTTAGGTCATCTTTTGAACTAGCTGTAGCTGTTGTTCTTTTTCCCTTTGCCAGGGGGATGGTTTTCTATCAAATTGTTTGAAACTTTTGAGCTGTAAGAGTTGCAGCAGATATATAGATGCCTTGTAGGCCAAACTTTGATATATTTGACCACCTTTTTCTGTTATTCTTTCTCTAAATCTGCATCCTTCTGCATTCTGATCTTATTCAACATGCCAGTCTTTAAGGCCAATGTAAGAGTTGCATGCCTTGTAGGCCAATGTACTCCCCATTTTTATTGTTCAAGTCGTAGAAACAATTTTTGTGCAAAGTAAGGGTAATGTTGCGTATAAAAATGCCCTAGAGAGTATGCATGCTTCAGACTATTGTAGGGTTAAAACGTATGACTGTTTTTTTCGTGTTTAAATTTTCACTTTTGACTTTTAAATTTATTTTTAATTCGTTTAAATTTATTTTTAGTTTTATGTTTTGAATGTGTATTTTGAGATTTTTGAAAATGTGTTTTATTTTTGTTATTTTAAAAAATTATTTTTTAAAATAAAAAATTAAAAAACGTATTTATTTTAAAATTTTTTAAAAAATTATTTTATAATATTTCATTGAATGAGTAGCCTAAACCAGCCATAATTAGTGGACAGTGGTTAGAGATATTCACAATCAGAGCTTATGAAACTTCAAGTTAGAGGGTTAAAATACACAAAAATAAGATAGATTTAACGGCTGAATTTTTATATATATTTAATTTTTAATCAAAATTAAAAAATGCATTATCAATCATCATTAGTCATTTTGGCCGGTGATTTTCAACTATTAGAGATAACCACCTGACACCCTCATTCTCGTCGACCAACATAACAAAAAATCAGCAACATTTAACGGTCGAATATCTATAAATTTAAACTTAAACTTTTGATCAGACCCAACACTTGCGTAAATGCACTGGCAGTCGCCATTGGCCATCATAGTCGGTTGTTTTTGGCGATCAAAGGCAACCACCTAATACCCTTATCCCTATCGACTAAATATGCCCAAAAATCAACAAGATCTAATGCTCGATTTTTTATAAATCTAAGTTTAAATTTTTGATCAGACACAAAATCAATGATTTACAAATATTGCTAGTCGTGATATAAGGGGAGCAAATGGGGTTAACGATGAAAGGCATGAGCGGTCAAACAACGGGGGTGGGCTTGGCCTTCAGGCCTACCCTTCCCTTCACCTTAAAACTTAAACGCTAAATGTTGTTCAACATGGACAACGCATCAACAATTTTACAAACTGGATGACACTTTTCGACCCATTATTATTTTTAAACTGGGTTATCAAATAATGTTATCTGGGTGTTTATTTATGAAATAATGCTAAACGATTCGATCAAAATTGCAGTTTAAATGGGTATTTGGACCATTTTGCCCCTGTTCTAAAAGGTCCAAATACCCGTTCACTAGTTACTTTCCAAAACGTTATCCCAACAAATAAGTATTTTTCTTTAATTTTAAATATTAATAATACAAAAAGAATTTTTAATATATCATTATTATTTTGGATAAATTATAGTAAATTAGCCTTGAGGTTTGGCATAATTACAGGCACCTCCCTCTAATTTGAAAAATTACAGAGAAGATCAGAATTTCTTCCAGCATCTGTCTTTCATCCCCACCGTTTTGACGATCGGTGTTGTCATCTCTCTGTCCATCTCTTGGGGCTTCGTTCAATCATCAATGGCTGCTGCCACTGCAATAGATCAGTGCGCCTTCTCCTCTTCCCCGTCGCAACGCCACTATCAGGTGTTCTTGACTTTCAGAGGCCAAGACGTCGGCAAGACCTTCATCAGCCACCTCTACAAGGCCCTAGCGCAAGCAGGAATCATCACCTTTTTAGATGACGATCAGATTCAGAGAGGCGAAGATCTTACCATTGAGCTTCAGAAAGCTCTAGAGCAGTCACGGATTTCTGTTGTTGTGTTCTCCAAAGATTATGCGTCTTCGAGATGGTGCCTCGATGAAGTCGTCAAGATTGTTGAACGGATGAGGAGCTTTAGACAGGTTATCTTGCCGATATTCTATGATTTAGATCCGTCTCATGTGAGGAAGCAGACTGGGGCTGTTGGTGAAGCTTTTGCCAAACATGAAAAGGAGTTTGAGGTGGAGACAGGTGTAAGAAGAGCCGAATGGACGGACAGGATAAAGAAATGGAGGGAAGCTCTCACTGAAGCTGCAAATCTAGGGGGAAAGGTCCTGGAGAATGAAGTTGATGGGTAATTTCCTCCAAATTGCTTAATTGGGCACTATTTTCTTTGGATTAGACACTATTTTCTGTTGAAGTTCTTCAAAACTGATGCGTTAAATTCCTTATGTTAATTCAGTGAAATGACGAATGTGTAAATAGTGTCTTATTCTAATTCCTTACTGTTTGATGCTTTAAATTCCTTATTTGATTAAGCACTATAATTTTCTGTTCAGTTACCGTATTGTTTGATGCTTTAAGTTTCTTATTTTTGCACAATCTCTCTTATCAAAATCCTTGAAACTACATGGCTCTGCACAAAGTTACAGTATCTGCTTCAAATCTGCCTATCCAAATTAAGACATGGCTTTTTGGAGAAGTAATTACTGGACAAAATTATGCCATCGCGGTGGCAAAAGTTCAATTCATTGAAATGATGAATGAGTATGGTGTTTTATATGTCAGGAAAGAGAAAACAATTGATGGAAAGTTCTATGCTAGCTTGCATTTGGTGTGTTGGTTTCTTTCTTTCTTCTTTTATGTTTCCGATTAAAGAAAAAAACATTTTTCTTAATGTTTCCAATTAGCCGACCCCACCTAGAGGAATTATGACTTATTATGTGCTGTTGTATGTTTTAAATTCTCCTTTGCCATTTCAGTTGAATGTCTGATGGTTTGCAAAAGGTTAGATCATTTTAGTTTCTCAAGATGCAGAGAGTGTTAACACGTTGTCATATTAGCTAAAGACATGCTTACCTTTTGCAATGTGTAGGTACGAAGGAAGGTTCATCCAGGAAATTATAAAAGTGATTGAAAGGAAATTGAACCACACTGTTCTGAATGTTGCACCACACCCGATTGGTATAGATGCTCGAGTGAAAAACATAAATTTGTGGATACGAGATGGTTCAACTGAAGTTGGTCTATTAGCAATCTATGGCATGAGTGGGATAGGGAAGTCTGCCATTGCAAAAACTGCATACAACCTAAACTTTGACCAGTTTGATTGTAGCAGCTTTCTTGCAAATATAAGAAAAGCATCAGAACAACCAAATGGTTTGGTTCGTCTACAGAGGCAACTTCTATCAGATATGCTAAAGAGGGAAGCTGAAAAGATATACAATGTTGATGAAGGACTCCCTAGGATTAAAACTGCTGTATCTTGCAAAAGAGTTCTTATTGTTCTTGATGATGTTGATCGGTTGGATCAAATGAATGCCGTAATTGGGAGGCGACAATGGTTTTATCCGGGAAGCAAAATTATCATAACAACGAGACATGAGCAATTGCTGAAGGCTCATGATGTGCATGAGAAGTATAAGGTTAAGGAGCTGGATGATAAAGAATCACTTCAACTCTTTAGTTGGCATGCCTATGGACAGGACCATCCTGCTGAGGGTTATGCGGAGCTCTCACAACGAGTTCTGGAGCTTTGTGGAGGGATTCCTTTAGCCCTTCAAACCTTGGGGTCATCAATGTCTGGTAGTAGTATAGATGTTTGGGAAAGTGCAATAAAGAAATTGGAAGCAATGCCGGACTGTCACATCCTTAAAAAGCTCAAGGTAAGTTACTACTCATTGTATATTTCTTTATAGGCTTACATGGTTAGGTGAATGAGGGTAGTGGTTGCAGTTGGAGTTTAGAATCTTATTGATAATTTGTCTTGGTGATTGGTGAAGATGACAAGCTGATGATGCACTTTGAGACATGGGGAAAGAGAAGTTTTGCCAAGAATCACCGGAAGAGCCTGTAGAATGCAGCAGACTCTGGCATCACAATGATTCTTACACCCAACTGTAAGAAACATGCTTGTCATTTCTAATATGTTTATTTTTCCTTTTATGCTTGTTAGTTGCCAAATTTTCTGTTAACATGGTATAGAAACAGTGAGAGGCCTTGTGCTTGACATGCAAATGTTTATGGAACACGTCTAAATAAGGGACCACTATTCAGTAATGATGCAAAAAGTCCCAGAATATTTTTGGTGAGCTACTGATGATGAAACTGCACAGATCATTCAAACGAGAACAACTCGATTTCTCTAGGCAACCATCAGATGCCATTTGCACGCCCTTGCAATGATTCTTGATGTGGAACTTCTCTATCTTGAACTCTGGAAGCTATGAAGAATTTCCCAAAGAATTATAATGGGTATGTATGTTATGTTGGTAATAGCAGAGGTTGAACAAGTTTGGAAAGGAACCAAGGTATGTCTAAATTGCTTGTTGCTTTCCATTCTAGTTTTGGTGATTAAATTTATGTAGAAGAAGAGCAAATTGATTCTACATTATTTGTGTTCTTTTGTCTTACGATTCAGTCATTCTCATGGGTCATGCATGGCCTTACCAGCCTCAGAAAACGACTTGATTATTGAAGAAGGTTGCTGTTGCACAAGATATGAATCCATTGGAGAAGTAGAGAGAGAGTTTTACATCTGAATCCAAGAGATTTGTGATAGGGATGGAATTTAGGGGGAAGAAAACCTGCTGCAAATTGCAGTGAAAGGAAGAGCAGAGAAGCTGTAGGAGAAAGATTCAAGAGAAAGATAATTTTTTTCATTTCTCATAATAACTAATACAATTCAAGCCCTTATTAAATAGACAAACAAATCCATTAAGTTAAAAAATAGAAAAGCATTAACAACAAACTAACCCATTAATATCTACTAATATTATCTAAACAAAATAAATAAACTTAAATAAAATAAAATGACCAACTCTTGACCCACGTAGCCATATCTATATTGCCATCTCCATTTTCTGTGCTAACTGTTTTTATTTTATTTTTTTGCATTTATCATTTCCCCCCCCCCCCCCCCCCTTAAAAATTGTCCTTGTCCTCAAGGGAAAAGGAAAACCACTGGTGATATTTTTTTGTCGGAAAATACTTTCCTTTTTGATCCATACACCAGAACTATACGGTGAGTTAATCTTTCCGATGAAGGAGTGGAAGAAAGCGCCTAAAAAGGCACACCAGTAGACATTGTTGTTGTGGTTGTCGCTGTTAGGTTATTGGAAAGGCCCTTGTTGGATTGTTGGCGCTAGGATTGGCACTATCATGGTCGACTTCGCAGGAGCTGCTACCATCTTGCAGCGAGCGTTGGCCGCGTTATTGCTGTTGGTCTTGGCAGAGGAAGACGATAGATTCAAGAGTTTGGGGATAGATCGAAGTTCAGTATGCATAATTTCGAGAGTTAACTGAACTTGGAATAACCTAGACTCGATTTGAGTTAGGACCACATCCATGGTCGGAACTGGCACTAATGCCATTGATAGGGATGGAATTTAGGGGGAATGAATCCTGCTGTAAATTGTAGTGAAAAGAAGAGCAGAGAAGCTGTAGGAGAAAGATTCAAGAGAGAGATAATTTTTTTCATTCCTCATAATAATTAATACAATTTAAGCGCTTATTAAATAGACAAACAAATCCACTAAGCTAAAAAATAGAAAGACACTAACAACAAACTAACTCACTAATATCCATTAATATTATCTAAATAAAATAAATAAACTTAAATTAAATAAAATGACCAACTCTTGACTCACGGGCATATCCATATTGCCATCTCCATTTCCTATGTTAATTATTTTTATTTTATTTTTTTGCATTTATCAATTTGCAGAAGCATTTGTGAGCTGGAAAAATCACCATCTTCGTCTTTGTGGTTTTTCAAGCAGTCGAGCTCATTGAATTGCCTATGGAACCGGGTAACCTTTTGCTTCTTGATGATATGATTAAGGTAAAAGATTAATTGGAAGCAAAACTTCATGTTCTTGATTAGGGTTGAAAAGATGATGTGGCGATCTCTAAAAGAGCCCAAATGAGATCAGTCTTCTTGTTCAATTTTATGCGCTAGCTCCTAAACTGCATCTAACTTAGCAAATACTCATCACTCTTTTCCTTGAATAATGCTTTGTGTCGTGACTGATGACAGTCATGACGCCTAGGTGGCAGCACACGATTGGGTGTGCTATGCCTCACATGAGATTGATGACAATCATGATATTTAGGTGGCAGCACACCATTGGATGTATTAAAATAAATAGAAAAAAATGATTGGGTGTTTTGAAATTTGAACAATTTAAAATAAAACAAATGTAAGGATATGAATTAACAAGAAAATAGTTTAAGCAAGTATCCAATTCAAGGTATAATCTTAGAATTGATTTGAAAAATTGATCATTGATGCAAAAATAAAATCTTCCATTTTTTCACTAAATTGGTTATGATTATTAACAAACTCTAATAACCTATCCCTCCTTACTTTGATGATAATCAAGACAAGTTCATTGATTATTTTTCTTGTTAATAAACAATCCTAAACAAGCTCTTATCAACAGCTTTAATTACTAGAAAGACGACAAATTCTAATCAATGAATACACAAGCTCGATTCATTTAAGTTAGATTATATATCTCCTTAATATAAATTGAAGACCTATCTGTAATCAATTATGTTAATTGCCACCAATATTAGAACATCTAAACAATTACGGATTCAGATTTCCAATTGGCGATATATTATTCTAACAATTATACAACGGGCTCTTTATATTAATTAATCGAAACAATAATTTCAACAAACATAGAAGATATATAAATAGAGAGAGAATAAGAGAATAATAAAAATCAATTCGATCTCATAATTTTTGTAGAATCAAAACTTCGATTATCTTTGAACTTGAATAAGAGTTTAGCAATCCATTAAAAAGTAAAAGAAAACACCTAAGAAAGGAAAACACATAAGGGACGAGAACGAGCGCCTTCTTCCGTCTGTTCTTCTTTGCGTGCGATGCTGCATCCTTAATATATTATATATATATATATATATATATCAAGTGCAGCGCATGCAAGCCCTCAATTTCCATGGCCCACTTCCATTCCCAATGTACATAGCTTCATTGGGCCTTTAATTTCCAATTGCAAGCAAAGCAGCCTTCATAATATTATATTATTATGTATATATGGTGCAATGCGTGGGCTTTGTTCTTCTTTTCCAATCCAAGCCCAATTTCACTTTGGGCTATCACTGCTTCACCTTAGAATTATTAATATATTATATATATCATATAATATTATATTATAAATACTCTTATATTTTGTCAGAGGCCCATTATTCACGAATTTCTTTTCCAATTGTGCAACTACAGCAACTTCAAACTCCATGTCGTCCTTGATGTAAACAGAATTTCTGAAAACTCAAAATATGAAAGTTGTAGATTGTTTTCTTGGCTTTCCGTAGCATCTTGAATCATCTCAATCGGAGCTTGTACGAGAGAGTTATGCCCGAATTACGAAGCAGTGTCGAAACTGTCCAAAAAAATACAATTAACTATGTTTTTTCATTTAATGCCTCGTTTTGCTCTCTAAATCAAAATAAGAATAATGAGTACATTTAAATACCAAATAAATATAAAAGACTAAACATTAAGAGAGTAAAATATGATATTTTACATTCTCATCAGCTGCGCCTCACATGAGACTGATGACAATCATGACAACGCCTTATGTGAGGGCGTCGTCATAATTGTCATCAGTCTCATGTGAGGCACAACACACCCAATGGTGTGCTACCGCCACCTAAGTGTCATGACTGTCATCAGTGATGACGCCTAACATTACTCCTTTTGTGAGGGCGTTGTCATAATTGTCATCAGTCTCATGTGAGGCACAGCACACCCAATGGTGTGCTACCGCCACCTAAGTGTCATGACTGTCATCAGTGATGACGTCTAGCATTACTCCTTTTGTGAGGGCGTCGTCATAATTGTCATCAGTCTCATGTGAGGCACAACACACCCAATGGTGTGCTACCGCCACCTAAGTGTCATGACTGTCATCAGTGATGACGCCTAGCATTACTCCTTTTCCTCGTAAACTCAAAACTCCATGCCTCAAAAGATGTGTCCAAAATGTGTGCTGTGTTGTTGGAACTTGGATAAGGGGTGTTGATGTAATTTTCTAAACAAAAGAAATTACGTAAATAATATACTATGTCTTTCAGTTTTAAGGAGTTAAAGGAAAAATTTATAAAAAAAACTTAGCAATTTTCAACGAAAAAGAAAGAATTCAACAATGGGTTCTTCCTAAGTTGCACGGAAATGAAAATAAAAATGAAAAACAAATACGATATGAAACGAAAATAAGAAAATATTATTCTTTTTAAAAAATAAGAAATGAAAATGTGAGGAAAACGCGTAAATAAAAAAAATATAGGAGTTTTTTTATAAATATAATTTTTAATATAAATTTTTTTAAAAAATAGTTATTCAATTTAAAAATATATATAAATTTTATAATGTATTCAAATTGAATTTTAGAAAAAATTAAAAATTTTGAGTTAAAGATGAAGAAAATTACATCTCTATTTGTGAATGGAAATATTTTTTTAAATTAGAAATACATTTTCGATATTTTATTAATATTGTAAATGGGCCATAAAAAAAATTTAAATTACAAAAATAGGTCAGAAATGTTTTTTATCGTTTAAGAAATAGAAATATTTCAAAAATATTGTAATGACGTTCCTAAAAAATTTTCATGCATCATAGGCTTCTTCCACAGTTTGACTATTGAACCTATATCAACATTTACCTACAATAGGCACTTGCAATCGTTGTTTTTTTTAACCGGAAATTAAATTACAACAAAATTATAAATTTAAAGATTGTTTTAAAAAATAATTCAAATAAAAGGACTAATTTATAATTAAGCATAAAATTCAATCCCATTAATTTTGGGTTCTACTAATTTGGGATTCTCCAACAATAACTAAAAAAATGTGAAAATTAATGATTGATTGCCCTAATCTACCATCCATATAAGAAATAAATGGAATATGTTTATTCTTGCACCTATCTATGTCACTAGAAATCAGATCATAGAATATAGAATCAAAGGTAGAAGCATGGACTCTCCGCACGATAAAAGATTTAGGCTGTGTTCTCTTTGCATTTTAATTTTTAGTTTTGACTTTTGAATTTATTTCAGTTTTTTATTTTGGTAGTTTATTTTTAAAAAATTAAAAACGCGTTCTCTTTGTTATTTTGAAAAACTATTTTTTTAAATATAAAATTTGAAAACGCGTTCTCTTTAAAATTTTGAAAATAATTTTTAATAATATCTTATTCAATAAATTTAATTATTCAGTAAATTAGAAATATTTAATGTTAATATATTATTAAAAATATATATACATTTTAAAGTTAATGAATTTTGTAATATTTTTTCCATTACAATAATAAAATATAAATAAATAAATAAATAAATATGTTTTGATTTTAAAGTTTGTTTTGGATTAAAACACTCAAAATAACTTTTTGTTGTTTTGAGTTTTTTATAAAAAAAATTTTGTACGCGTTTTTATTATTTTAGAAAATTGAAAATTAAAAATAATTTAAAAACAATAAAGAAAACACAACCTTAGGGTTTTAGGTTTCAGGTTTAGGTTAAGGTGTTAGCAACAAATAGTTAGAAAAGAAGCATTACATTTGAGCAAGATGGGCTGAATTAAGTTAAGAAAAAAAGTTACCACGCAAATGGGAAATGGCATATATTCAATTGTAGATAAAATAATTGCACATGGAATCAGTAACATGAGTTGTGAAAACAAAGAATCAGCTATTGATGTGTCCTCCTCCATAATAAAGCATTTTGGGTTGCTTATTGGAGTTTCCTTAAGTTTGGCAGCACATCCCTACTGATGGAAGTGATGTTGATGCCAAAGCTAGTGGTCTTCTTTCAACGAGTGGTAGAATCAAAGCTTGACTTGCTCTCTACCTATCTTTGATACAAGATTTACTGTGCCATCTCTTTGGTCTTGTCTTCACTTTTCTTTTGTCTAATAGGTCCTTAACCTTAACCCTTTGGAAAGCTTAGCCCTCTGATCTGATGGGTGGAATCTTCCTTTCTTTCGAAGCCAATCACATGAAAATGAAGAAATGCCGAATCAAATTCTTCTTTCTATCTAGAAAAGAAAAAAGAAAGAACACGTATGGGGAAGAAAAGAAAGAAGCATTATATTTGTGCACTAGTGGCTGAAGTTTACCACTGAATAATAGTAGTCTACTTTGCCATGCACAAACTCTATTCCTAATCTTATCAATAATGGGCTTACAATCCCTATACGAGAGTTTAGTAGATATTAGAGGAACCCCCCAAATATCTCATGAGCAGTGAACCCCTCCTAAATCTTGATACAGAATAAAGCTCTTCTCTAAAAGTTTTATCAGCGTAAGAAACAAAACAATCACTCTTTGAGGGATTAGCTCGAAGACTTGATAATGAAGAAAGTATCACTCCAAACAAGACTTCAATGTGCCTCCATGAGAAAATAATAGCAAGTCATTAGCAAACATTAGCATCGCCATACGTGTTTGCTCACACCTTCAATGAATTTGAAAGTCAACAGCTTGAGTAAAATGACGCACAATACGTTACAAGACCTGCATTACTAATTATATAAATAAATAGGGTGACAATGGATTCCCTTGCCTTAAACCTCAACCTCTTTAAAAAAAACTATGTAACTTTCCATTAATCTTAATAGAATAACAGGGAGTTGTAATACACTTCTTAATTTAACTACAAAATTGAGGAGGGAAATTCATCAGACAGAGGACCATGAGAAGAAAATCTCATTCCACATAATCATAGGTTTTAGCTAGGTCCACTTTCATTGCACAATGTAGGGAACCTTTATGAAGATGTGTGGAAATAGAAAGGAAATTTATCCCTTGATTAGTGGATATTGATTGGTCCGAACCAATTCAATCCCTTTATTGGTATTGATTTGTTTCCTGTTTTTTAGAATAGGAATATTTTGTAAATAAGTTTCCTAGTTTGTTGTATCCTTTCTCTATAAGAAGAAATGAGTCATGTATTCATGTGTGTGGTGGAATAAAATCATTCTTCTCCCAATCGTTTTTTGGCTTTTATGGTATAAGAGTAGGGAAGAATTCTTCACTCTTGTCAAACCACAAGCAACCCTTATGCATTTTTTTGGTTCACCACCACATCCATATATGCACCTAGGTAGGGACTGTCATGCCAGCCACCAACCCTTCAATTGCTCATGTAATCGTCGTTAACCTCGAACCCGCCACCGCTTGGTAAGGCATGTCTATGTTAAATCAGACCAAACGTTTCCTCTATATCCACACTAATAACTCAGTCACAAATTGATCCCGTCCAATTCTGAATTCCTCGGGTCCACTGCAATTCTGAATCCTATCTTGTGTAGATTATCACCATTCGACTCAATGGTGCCAATTTTTTACGCTAGTCTTATTTAGTTTATGTACATCCAAGGAAGAGAAAAAATCGATTATTTCATGAGTGCTACAAAGGCTCCAAATAGGGCAAATCCAGCATATGAAACCTAGGATGCCAAAAATTCAATGGTGACGACTTGGGTTGTGAACTCCATGGAGGAAGATATGAGTTCAAACTACATTTTGAGTATATCTTGTAAATCTTTTTAATTTTAGTAGAATCTAGATTAGGAAATTGCCTAATGTAGAAGGCTAAAATTAGATAGTTCTCCTTATCAACGGTATATAATCTTATAACCCTAAAGGAGGAATGAGATTGTTTTTTTCCTAGCTACTTTTGACATATAATATAAATATTCTTGAAATATTCAATTGTATAAGTTTGGTGCTACTATGGATATTGTGATATAATGTACAAGATGATGCAACATAAAAATATCTATTGTATAACATTCAAATATTCATGGTATAAGTGGAGTAGCTTAAATCCATTTATGGTACAAAATTAAGGAATATATGATATTGCATTACGGTATGAAAGAATACCCAAGAGGGGGTGAATTGAGTGCATTGAAGATTTTTGCAATATTAAAAAATATGCACCAAGGTTGATTTGGAAAGATATTTTTTTATAACATAAAAAATGATGCAACAATTTAATATAAATTAATACATTTTTCATAAGGATTATCCCAAACATATTTCAGACATAGAATTTATATATATAGAAAGGTGGTTGTATTTGAAAAGAGGAATAAGAAAACTGTTATGCTTGAAACTAATGAGTTGAATTCGATTATGTAAATATTGCATAGTAGGTGAAAGACAATACTATCAAAACATAAGAAGCAATTTACAAGACACAACAATTTAAAGTGATTCGGTCAACAAGTTTAGTTTACTATCTTAACTCCTCACTAAGGATTTTAGAATATCCACTAAAGAATTTAACTTTTAAGGGATCAATTACAATCCATACACAATTTTAACAGATTTAACTGAAACTTTCACTTTTTATGGGCTAAATAGGAACTCAAATTTTTATAGGAGCAGTTGTAACCTCACTTTTGCAGGATAAATAGTAACCTCTGTTTTTAAGGATAAAGCAGCATTTATACATACATCTTACGGGCTAAGGTAGAACCCTTATTATTGTTGCCAAAAATACAACAATTAAAATTTATGATATGGGGTCCACTCGAGCTCGGTGTCGGATGAAGTTAGGTTGCCTCAAGGAAGTTTTCCACAAAGATGCTCGCCACAAGGGTGTTTTCCACAAGGATCTGTCTTGCCGTAAAGATTTCGCCACAAGCTCCTTTGCCTTAAGACTCTTGTCGCAAGGATTTTGCCACAAGCTTATTTGCCTTAAGACTATTGCCACAAGGATTTCGCCACAAAGATCTGTCCCACTGCAAGGATTTCGCCACAAGCTCCTTTGCCTTAAGACTCTCGTTGCAAGGATTCCGTCACAAGCTCATTTGCCTCAAGACTTTCGCCACAAGCTCATTTGCCTCAAGACTCTCACCGCAAGGATTTCGCCACAAGCTCCTTTGCCTTAAGACTCTCGCCGCAAGGATTCTGCCATTATCTCATTTGTCTCAAGACTTTTGCCGCAAGGATTTTGCCACAATCTCGCTCATTTGCCTTAAGACTCTTGCTGCAAGGATTTTGCCTTGTTGATACTCAGAAATGGATTACAAGGCTCGTAGGAATCTTTGCTTGTGACAACCCTTCGAAGCCTAAGTCAGTATCGGATCTAAATAACTATTCACAAAAATAGTGAAAATGCAGTCAATGTGTCGAAATTTTACCAAAATCGAAAGTCTTGTTCATTGTCCTGTAGTTGGGTATTTATAGGGCACGATTATCAACGATGCTTGGTGCTGACACATGGCACATGCTAAATGAAGTCTTGGCCTCACCGAGAGGTCTTTGGGCTTGCCATGAGGCACTTACGGCAAATTGTGACACACTGTCATAAGACCTAATGCAAGGCCTTATGGACCTCGCAGCACACTATCGCTAGAGCTGACGACTCATTGCCGCAAGATGTGGCCTCAAGGCCGCAAGGCGTGGCCTTAAGGACTTGCGGCACATTGTCGCAAGGCCGGCCACAAGGCCTTGCAGCACACTGCTACAAGGCCGGCTACAAAGCTTGGCACGAGCCTTGATTTTTATTTTTATTTTTCCTTAAAAATCCTCAATTTCCTTGCTCCCGATTCTCGTGGCACAACACTTATAATCACTTGTTAGAAGAAGAGATAAAGTTTAAGCTCACAATAAGAATTACCCTAAAAAATAAGAAATACAACACATGAGAGAATAAACAAAATAAGTGAAAAAAATATGAATGGTAAAGCACTTTACTCTCGTGTTTTTAATTTTTGGTTCAAGAAGATCTTTATGAGTCTCGACCAAATAATGACTTGAGGTAAAGGAATATGATCATAAAAGACTATCACTCAAGCAACATAGCTTGGCTTGAAAATGGATTCTGCTTGGTTGTGTCTAGGTTTATGTTAACTTGACATTATCTCATAATCACTAGATGACTGTTCCTTGATCTCATGCAACATTTGGCCTTTTATATAAGTTTTGAGACTTGAAATTAGGCTAATTAGTACATATTATCTGCACATACTAACAACTTCTTTTGATTTAATTGATAATAGTCAAATTAATCAAGAAAAATATGCAAATTATGAAGATAAAACATTTTGTGCACTATACATAAGTATATTTATCATTTTTATTATAAGAGAATACAATCAGACTTCGTAAAATAATGGTCAAAACTATCATCTCTGACATCTCTATGTAATGGTTATGAAATTCAAAATTTGTGAAGCATTACTCGAGTACAAATTAGGCATTATTCGACTATATGTATTATGTAATCGATTATTTTTTATACTTACTTTAGTACAAAAATACCATTACTTGATTATTTTTGAGCCCAAAAAATGCATTTTCTATTTGATTACAAAATATTATTTACTCGATTAATTATGATCCTCACTCGAGTACAAAAGTTATTACTCGATTAAATTTTAAGTTCAGAAAGTTGGCTTATTTCAATCTATATTTACTTAATTACAAAATTTATATACTCGAGTATAAAAGATATATTACTCGATTACAAAAAACAATCACTCAAGTAAAAAGATGCCTATAATTTTTAATTGATGATCACTCAATTCGTTACAAAGAAAATCCATTATCTATTACTCGATTACAAAAATACCTTACTCGATTAATTTAAATATGACAGAAGATTACATTACATACTCGATACAAGGGTTAAGATAGTAAAGTACTTCCTATCTTTACTCGATTATTCCTACATTTGTAATCAATTATTTTTTAAATATACTGAGTATTACTCAATTACACAAAAGGCTTACTCAATTAACTTATATTTGGAAAAACTTACTTAGGCTCATCACATACTTGATTATTCCAAACTTATTACTCGATTTTTTGAATAAACTACTCGATTAAAATTTTATCAAACTCAAAAACTTATTCAATTGTTTTAGTTATCATCATTGAACCATATTTACTAATTTTCCTTCTTATTAAATGAAAATACCAAATTTCTCACCATGATATAAGTGGTACAACGTTTTGATATTTCTTATATAACATTAACATATTTGTTGCATAATACTTGGATAAATATGGTATAACATTATAACATTCATGATATAAACTATGAATTTTATAGTATAACACAATGATACTTATGATACAACATTAGGATGTACGTGAAATAATCCAATAGTATTCGTGATATAACATTAGGAAAGACATAATTTAACATTGAGATATCCCACACTTAGGGATGTTCAAAGTTTATTTTTGAAAAAAAAAAATCATATCATACTAAATTGAGTCAAAACATTCATTTTTTCAAATTGATCAAGGCGAAACTAATTTGAATTTGTAATTAACACAAACATATACAAACCAAACTACATAGTTTGAGTTCTCAAAAAATTTGTGGTTTCTTCTTCTTCTTCTTTTCGAATGCTAAAAGAATAAAGAGTTTAAAATAAAACTAAATAAACTTCTTCATTATGGAATACATATTGATAGAATTGTCATTAAATAAAAATAATATAGCAAGTAAATTTAATAAACTTATTCATTATTGAATCTATTCTTTTTGGATATCTTTTTACATTATGGTAGTAAATCCAATGAATTATGACAAAGATAATATTATGATAAGATAATTATTTTAACTTAAAAATATCATGATTGTATTATAATATGCAAAATTTGAGAAGAAATAGTAAAATTCTAAGAGTAGATAGTTATGAGATTTTGATTTAGTTTTTCCCTTAATTCAACTTTCGAACATCTTTGTTTGAAATCGAACCAGATACCTCATTTTTTTATATTATAAACCGAATTTGAACTGATTTATATAAAAAATTAAATTGAAATAAGTTAAGAAGTTTGGTTTGATTTGGGTTTCTAGTTTTACTAGGTTGGTTTCACATATCTACCTATAATATAATATTTGGATATCATAATACAATGAATTGGTAATGTGATAAGATATTTTAGTATTCGTTATATAATGTAAATGCAACTTAAAAGTATCCATCACTGGTATTTTGTAGTAATTTTTTAATTATTTTCTAGAATATTATATATATATATATTTAGCTTATGTATGAAGATTATATATAGTTTTTTCAATTTTATATTTATATATAAAAAATATTTTCATAAAAAACTTATTTAGATTTAGTTTTAGAAGAATATATTTTGTTTAGAATTAGATTTTCTCGATATTCTTTTATGAAATAAAAAATAGATATTTATATTTTCTTTAATTTGTAGTTTTGAAATTATAAAATATATTTGAATATATATTTTTAGTTTACAATTAGATTTTAAAATTATATATATATATAATGGGGAGGGACAAGTATGGGTGTGATGGTCAAATTGTTTTGATTTTTTAGAATATGGGTAATATTTGTTATTTATAAAATATATGAATTATATTTTATAATTAAATTAAACCTTAGGATGGTTATTGTAATTTATTTCATTTTTATTAAATCTTTAAATTTGACCAGTTGAACGTGTGGACTTCCATGTAACGGCAAGACTAAAATTTATCAAAATTAATTCAATAATTAGAATTTCAAGAACATTGATACCTTTTGATGCCCATAGAGTCCTGTCTAAAGTATTGGGAGATTATGTATTTTGGAGCTAATCCAATCAGTAAAATGTAATTTCCCTTCAAATATCTGCTCAAAACAACCATCAAACGGTGCCATCCATGAGAAGATATGTAGATCATCGCATAAGAAATAAGTCGGCGACCAGATTGGATGGCATCTTTCCTCTTTGTCTATATGCCCAAATGAACCCTTTTGACTTCAAACGCTGTTGGTTCTACCGTTTCACTACTTAGATCCCCATGTATTTTCGGTGATTTCTATGTGCTTGTTTATGTATGCATATGACGTGATTGAAGGAAGCTTCATGTGCAATGAATCAATCAACTTGTTTTTGAAAAATATTTCAACAAAGATGTTGCTTTTTTATATTGGGTATAATTGACTTTGATGTATCTATTCTATCCCGTTGTCTATTTACTTGGTCATTTTCATTCTGTTTCTGACATCTTGTGCAAGTGGGTGCCTCATTTGACTATTGGAGACTGAAACTGGTTTTCTCATCCATCTATCTCCTGGAGCTTTGCCAATGGCTGCTGCAGGATGTGCCTATGAGGTGTTCTTGAGTTTCAGAGGCAAAGACATTAGGAAGACATTCATCAGCCATCTCCGGACAGCCCTTGTGCAAGCAGGAATCCATACCTTCATAGATGATGAAGAAATTGAGATAGGGGAAGATATTAGCTCAGAGCTCAAGAAAGCCATAGAGCAGTCGAAGATTTCTGTAGTTGTGTTCTCCAAAGATTATGCATCTTCAAGATGGTGCCTTGATGAACTTGTGAAAATTGTGGAGAGGATGAAGAGCTCTAGGCAGGTTATCTTGCCTGTTTTTTATGACTTGCATCCATCTCATGTGGGGAAGCAGACTGGAACTGTTGGAGAAGCTTTTGATAAACATGAGGAGGAATTTGAGGCAGAGGCAGGTGGAAGAAGAAATGAATGGATGGACAGGATGAAGAAATGGAGGGAAGCTCTCACTGAAGTTGCAAATCTAGGGGGAAAGGTCCTACAAAATGAAGCTGATGGGTAATTTCTCCAGAAGCCCTTAATTTGAACTAATTACTCTTGAAGTTCTTGCAAGCTGAGATGCCATTCACCATTCAATTACCATTATGTCATTCACCATTCAATTACCATTATCATTTCATGCTTTAAATTGCTTGGTTTTTATACCACCTCTTGATTAAAATCGTTGAAACCACAAGAGTCAGCACAAGGTCATAATCTTTATCTGCTTCAAATTTGCCAATTCAGATTAAAACATGGCTTTTGGGACAAGATTTATGGGAAATTTTTTTGACATTTGTGGTGGCAAAAGTTTAGTATTTTCAAATACGAATCAGAACGATGTTTCGTATATCAGGAAAGAAAAACTAATTAATGGAAAAAATCCTGATGTTAGCCGCATTTCATGTGTTTGGTTTCTTTCTTTCTTTCTTTCTTCTTCTTCTTTTTTTTTTTTTTTTTTGTACTTTTTTATTTCCAGTTCTCTTTTCATCTTGTAGTTGAATGTCTGATGGTTTGACAAAAGGTTAAATCCTTTTATTTTCTGCACATATAGAAGGTGAGTCTTGGTTCAATGGTAGGGTTGCTTCATTGTAACCTGGAGGTCAGAAGTTCAAGTTAGGAAATAGCCTCTTTGCTAAGCAAGAGTAAGGCTGCAACAAGTTGACCTCCCCTAGAGCCCGCGATGTGGGAGCCTCATGCACTAGGTTCACCTTTCACTTCTATTTTCTGCATATACGAAGTATGAGTGCTGCATCATCATGTTAGCTAAAGGCATGATTTCCTTTTGCAATTTGTTGGAAGGTTCATTCAGGAATTGTGGAAGTAATCAGAAGTAAATTGTGCTATGCTGTTCTGAATGTTGCACAGGTAGATGTTCGAGTCAAAAACACTAATTTGTGGCTACAAGATGGTTCAAGTGAAGTTGGTTAATTAACATTCTATAGCATGGGTGGGATAGGGGAAGACTACCATTGCTAAAACTCATACAAACAAATGTTGACAAATTTGATTGTACCGACCAGCTTCCTTGCAAATAGAAGAAACATCTTAACTACCAAATGTTTGGTCTGTCATAAAAAAAATTGAATCAAATAGGGGATTCTGCTGTTGTTTATCATGATCTATGTAATTTCCAAAATGCTGATGCTTGTCCTTAAGAAATCCTTTATGCATTTTGATATTTGATTCCAATTAATGCAATTTTTGTTATTGACCATAAACTTGGTTTGGCTGATAGTTGATTTCCCATGTGGCTCAAAATTGGTTGATTACCAAGTCAACTTATTTGGAAATAACTACTGAGTGAACTAAACGTGTGAGCTATTGAGAAATTTCAGAGGGGGCTGCCTACTCATTGTGACTATGAGCTACCAAGGTCGAGAAATTTTAAAAATACATTTAAATGCTCAATTATCTTAAAATCTTTTAGCCCTTCTTGTGGGGTCAGAGGATGTTCTTTTAATATTTTCATGATACTGGTGTCAAAACATTTAATATTTTCAAATGAAGAATGAAAAAAGTAATTGGTATATCAGGAAAGAAAAACTAGTTGACAGAAACTGCATTCGATGTGTTGGTTTCTTTCTTCTCCTTCTTCTTTCCCCCACGTCTCTTTTCCCTTTTCAAATGACTGGTGGTTTGACAAGAGGATAGAGATTATTTTATGCAGTATTAAGTGTGATCAACACATCAACATATTAGCTAAAGACATACTTACCTTTTGAAATTTGTAGGCAAGAAAGTAGGTTCATCCAGGAAATTCTGGATGTGATCCGAAGTAAATTAAACTGCACTGCACCAAATGTTGCACCCCACCTAGTTGGTATAGATGCTCGAGTCAAAAACATAAATTTGTGGCTGCAAGACGGTTCGACTGAAGTTGGTGTATTAGCAATCTATGGCATGAGTGGTACAGGGAAGACCACCATTGCCAAAACTGCATACAACCTAAACTTTGACAAATTTGATGGTAGCAGCTTTCTTGCCAGCATAAGAGAAGCTTCAGAACAACCAAATGGTTTGGTTCGTCTACAAAGGCAACTTTTATCAGATATGCTAAAGAGGAAAGCTGAAAAGATATACAATGTTGATGAAGGAATCCTTAGGATTAAAAATGTTGTATCTTGCAAAAGAGTTCTTATTGTTCTTGATGATGTTGATCACTTGGATCAAATAAATGCAGTAATTGGGATGCGACAATGGTTTTATCCCGGAAGCAAAATTATCATAACAACTAAACATGAGCGATTGCTGAAGGCTCACGATGTATACGAGAAGTATAAGGTTAAGGAGCTGGATGATAAAGAATCACTTCAACTCTTCAGTTGGCATGCCTTTGGACTGAACCATCCTGCTGAGGGTTATATGGAGCTCTCGCAAAGAGTTACACAGAATTGTGGAGGGCTTCCTTTGGCCCTAAAAGTCCTGGGCTCTTCAATGTCCGGTAGAAGTGTAGATGTGTGGAAAAGTGCAATAAAGAAATTGGAAGCAATACCGGATGGTCATATCTTTGAAAAGCTCAAAGTAAGTTACGACTCTTTGGATGACAACCACGACAAGAACTTATTCCTGGATATTGTCTGTTTCTTCATTGGGAAAGGCAAAGATTATGCAGTTTCAATACTAGATGAATGTGATTTCTACAGCTTAGCTGGAATTCAGAATCTTATTGGTAGATGTCTCTTGATGATTGGTGAAGATGACAAGCTGATGATGCATGATTTACTTCGGGACATGGGGAGAGAGATTATTCGCCAAGAATCCCCAGAAGAGCCCGGGAAACGTAGTAGATTGTGGCATCACAAGGATTCCCTTTATGTATTGAGTGAAAAAACTGTAAGAAACATTCTTATCATTCTATATTTATGTTTTCTTGCATGACTGAAAGTTACTCATCAAATTTTCTGCTATCAGGGCACAGAAACGGTTAGAGGACTTGTACTTGACTTGCAAATGTTTATGGAGGACAAGTTTGAACGACCAGTCTTCAGTAACGATGCAAAAGGGAGGCATTGCCAAGAAGTTTTTGATGAGTTGCAGATTATGGGCCTATTCAGATCATCAAAACGGCGTCGACTTGATTTCTCTAAGCACTCAGCAGATGCGATTTCAAAAATTTCAGATGAGGGAAACTTGAAAACTGATGCTGTTGCAAGGATGCATGAAATGAAAATACTCCAGTTCCATTATGTTAAACTCACTGGAAGCTACAAGGAATTTCCCAGAAAATTAAAAAGGCTGTATTGGCGTGGTTTTCCATTGAAATATATACCCAATGATTTCCCTCTGGAAAGCCTTGTTGCTCTTGAAATGCGTAATAGCAGCTTAAAACAAGTTTGGAGAGGAAAAAAGGTATTTCTTACTTCTTGGTTTCCTTTTCAGTTTTGGTGATTAAATATGTTGAATAACCAATTCTACATTATTTTTTGTTTTTCCTCTTTTTTCCTCTTACAGGTGCTTAGATCATTGAAATTTCTTGATCTCAGTCATTCCCATGAACTTACTAAAACCCCTGACTTCTCAGGACTCCCCAACCTTGAACACTTGATGCTTAAAGGTTGCTTAAGACTGGTTGAGATTCATGGAACTATTGGAGAACTAGGCAAATTGGTATTTCTTAATCTAAGAGATTGCAGAAATCTAAGGAAGCTTCCAAAAAGTATTTGTGAGCTGAAATCTCTTAGAAAACTCATCCTTTCTGGTTGCTCAAAGCTCATTGAGTTGCCTTTGGAACTGGGCAATCTGAAGCTCTTGACCGAACTCCATGCAGACAAAGTTATTGTAAATCAATTGGTGTCTACCACTGGTGAGGTGAAATCAAGGAGGGCACGCTTCTGGTCTTGGGTTTTAAGAACAAGAAAACACCCAGAGACCATCAACTTTCCTTTGTCTTCTTTATCACACTCATTAGTGAAATTAAGTCTTGCAAACTGCTTTCTTTCAGATGATTCTATTCCCCGTGATCTAAGTAGCTTGTCCTTGTTGCAGTTCTTAAATCTTAGTGAGAACCCAATTCATAGAATACCTGAGAGCATCAGAGGTCTTTCAATGCTCCGGGATCTTTGGTTAGATTCATGCACTAGCCTCCAATTGCTTCCTGAGCTTCCAATGAGTTTAGTCAAGCTGAAGGTACAAAATTGCACATCATTGAGAAGAATAACAAATCTACCAAACCTGTTGAAGTCACTGTTCTTGGATGTGATGGATTGTAGCAAACTGGTTGAGGTCCAGGGCTTGTTCAAGTTAGAGCCTATAGGAAATTTTGGTCTAGAAATGATCAACGGTTTGGGCTTGTCCAACTTGGACTCCATTGGGAACACAGAGGTGGAATTGTTCAACAATATGACAAAAACAAGAATCAAATGTCCTGTTCAGGTGATCTGCCTCTTTCTCTGTCCCACTCTCTCATTTTCTTCCTCTATGGACTCTTGAGGTTAATATGTTGTTTTGTTTGGCACAGGGACTATATGAATTTAGCATATTCAGCACCTGTCTTCCTGGGAATGAAATTCCTGGCTGGTTCAGCCAGGTTGAGGGAAACTCAATATCTTTCAAAGTCCCTTCTCAGCCAAATCTCAATATTCGAGGCTTGAATGTATGCTTTGTCTACTCACGTTCCAGGGACTGCAAATTCCGGTACTGGGGTGAAGCGAAACTCAGACAATGGTTTTCGTATTATGTCAAAATCAGCAATAAGACCAATGGTCTGAAGTGGGTGTACAGCCCAACTTTCCTTGGCATTCCAGGTGCTGGAGACAATATGACATGGTTAAGTCATTGGATGATTGGGAATCAACTGGAAGTTGGCGATGAAGTGAATGTATCAGTGGTTGGATGGAGTCCTACTTTCTGCATAAAGGAGTGTGGAATCAGCTTTGTGTATGGAGATCAGGAGGAGCAGAAGGGAATACCAAAAGAGAGTGAAGGAGTAAGTAAATGTAATCCTGCCTGCCCTCTCCAAAATGAGATTGATGGTGCTATGTCAGCATATCAGTTGAAGAGTGGTGCATACTTCCTCTCGCACCCTGAGCACTCTGTACTTGCAAAAGGCGCAAGTGATACAGTGAAAGCAATTCTACTCGATAACTTATTTACTGACAGTACAGAAAGTGGAGGTGTGTTTCATGTAGCTTCATATTCTTAATACATTCATTTTTGATACATTCATTTTTAAAATAGGCAACCAAAAATAGGTCATGGTTACCATAAAATGTTGTCTATTTGGGATGCCAGGTCCCATAAGGAATGCTAACTAAACTCATGGTGTCAGTCATTTGTGACTGGGATTTGAGCAAGTATGATAGCCAGAACTCATGCTTCCATTGGCGTGGAAGTGCTGTAGTGGTCCAACACTCACAACTGCAGCTACATTTCTAAGCCCCTCATGTACAATTATTTTGGATAGCTACCTTACCTTAGATTTATGCAAATATGTTGCAGGATCAAGAGATGGAGGAGAAGAACATGACAGCGATAAATACATTGCAGGGTCCACACATGGAGGAGAAGAATATGACAGCGATGATTATTACCGTGAGAATGACTCTGATTTGGATGAGGAGGAACTGAATAGTATATTTGATTTGTTGAAAGAATGACTGAAGTAGTTGCATATAGCTTAAAGATTAGGTTAATCAGTTGTTGAGGAATGGATCAATAACAACATGTGGTTGAAGACCAAGTATTTAGGAGATAAGATATTATTTTTGAATTTTTGATTTGTTATTAGGAAGTTGATATTTATGCCTTGTAATTAGCAAATTTTTCTATTTTTCTGTTAAATTCAAGTTCTATTTAACAAGAACTATGGAGTGAATAAATTATCCTCCAAGAATCAGTTTCTTCCCTCTATTCTATACTCGTTTTACACCAACAAATGGTATTAGAGCTCTCATTCTTAAGGGACTTGTGATCCAGAGCCAAAGTTAAGAACATCAACCACACACAAATTCCACAAAACACTTAATTCTCTACATCAATGGATTCGAAAGTACCATTTACGGCCCTTGCATCACCAGTTTTCTGTGGTGAAAACTACCATGTTTGGTCTACAAGAATGGAAGCACACCTAGAGACTAATGATCTATGGGAGGCTGTTGAAGAGGAGTATGTAGTTCCTCCACTGCTTGAGAAGCCCACGGTGGCACAAATGAGGAACCACAAGGAGAGAAAGTCAAAAAAATCCAAGGCCATAGCTACTCTTTTTGCTACAGTTTCATCATTCATCTTTACAAGGATAATGACTGTAACGCCTCGTCTTCCCAAAACGAGTATTACCTCGAGATTTCGGGAATATTTTTTTTTTTCAACATCATACACACAACCTAAGTCTCTCGATATACATACCTTCATCATAATCATTTCTTGACAATCCCAATTATACCTTCTCAGCATATCAAAATTTAAAAATTAATAGACTAAGACAAGTATTATCAATCATATCAGCGGAAGCAAGATCAAAACATCGATGATATATAACTGACAAATTCCTTTTACAATTAAATAACCAAATCGATGTTTCACATGAAAATATCAAAATATTACATAACCTTTGAACATCGTAATCATAGACAAAAACCTACGAAAACTAAACATGGCAGCTACATCTCGACGACATCCTTTCCCTTAGCGCCACTGCTTTCACCTGGAACATTTGAATATTCCAGGGACATAGTCCAAGTTAGATGTTGAATCATCTAAGTGAAAAAATATTTTCATGTAAAATCATATATAAAACCGACAAATCCTGACATGCCCCAGCCTAAGAGAATCCCACATAGCATTTAGCCCTAATAAGGGAAAATGCAATCTCTCTAAAGGCGACACGACCACACCGACCCATTGGTAAACCAATCCTGCTCAAGAGGAACAATCTCGACATATGAACCCGGGAATCACCCCATTGTCATTGTTAGGCTTTACGCTCCTACTCAAAAGCATTCCAAAAATCAATGCAACCCTAGCCCCAAGAGTGTCACATCAGTACTATCCCCGGAATCAACGACACCTCGACCTTAATACTATTGCTCAAAGAAACCTGGGGTGGTGTCCACTCTCAGCCCCGCCACTTGAGCCAACAACCGGGGTGGTATCCACTCTCAGCCCCGCCACTTGAGTACCGTAGGGTAAAGTCCGTCTCAGCCCCATCCCAAGTGGGTCACATAGCATTAACCCTTGGCACGCATCCCGAGTGCTGACACTCGAGAGCTACGTCACAGGTTAACAACCCACGTCCCACATGGACAACACAACATGCCAATGCCGAAAAATCATAACATGCATAAAATCAACATCTCAATGTATGCAATTTACCGTATAAAATCTAATACAGGTGTAAATAATCATTTGTAAAACCAACAATAACCTTAGCCATGGAGATGAACACTCCCAGTAAACCATGCCACAAACAAGTTTTTTGATAGAACCACTCACCTTTAGATGCTACTCAATTTCCTCGAAAAGCGTGATATGCCTCGATTTGGGTGCCCACCTCGAACTTCACACAAGTCACTTCACCTTAATCCGCTAGGCACCCTATTTATCATATCTATCCATCAATTATCTAGATATAATTTTTCTTCTTAATTTTCCTCATATTTTCCTATTTTTCTCCCATTTTCTTATCACTAATAATCTAAAATAATTATCTACGCAACTATTTTCTCAAATGTTTTTACATAACAATTCATAAAATAATTTTCTAAAAATAATAATAAAAATTTCAAAAATACCTGAGCCCTCACGCGCGGGCGAGTGGTGCTGCGAGTGAAGACAACGCGTGCACTACACGCACATCATCTTCTCCAGCAAGCTGGTCGCTGGCCGGCGACCGGAATTTGACCCCGACCACACCTCCTAGAAGCCTTCTTCAAGTCGATCACAATGGCACCCTTGGGAGCCTGAAACAACCACCAGAAGGCCTCCAAATCGAGCAAAATCAGGCTCGGTTCGACCACCGCCTGCGACTTTCTAGCGACCCTCGAAACCCTTTCAAACCACCTTGAAAATTCACCAAACTTTCCAGAAACGCTCCTCTCGCCTCAAGGATCAAAAGCCCTTTATTGGCTTCCCTCGATTCGTTCTCAAAATCGAGCAATTTGATGCTCCAAATTCGGCCAAAACCGACCCCCACGTGGCTAATTTTCGGCCAAAACTTCTCCCAGATGCCTCCTAGACCGTCATTGGCCATGCCCTGACGAGATTTGCTGCCCAAATCTCTGAATGTTCAGGCCAAAATCACGGCTAGATCTGCCATGCTTTGGCAGTTTTTTGAAAATTTCAATTTGGCCCTCTTGAGATTTTCTTTTGCATTTTGGTCCTTATCCTCAAGCCACTGATCTTCCCAGCACCATCTCTAAGACCCTCAAGATTAGTACTTCTTATTTCTCCCTTGAAACATTCGAAAAATTACCGTTTTGACCTCCCTCGGGCAAATTCAAAAAATTACACTTAGGCCCGACTGATCGTTTTGACCTTAAATCCACTCGATTCAACCCGAAATCACTTAAGGGCTGTTCTATACATAAAATATTAGTCATTGACATGCTCATTTGACTTTTTGGACGTCTCTTATGTCGATTCAGTTTTCTTAGCCCGATCGACAGCTGTACCGAAAATTGTTCCCGATACAATTTCTTTTGTCACCAAAAATCATAATTTATTTTACTCGATGATACTATACCATTTTTCTTAATCATCTAAAGTTCGAGTCACTCCCTTCGATCGATCCCATGATCTATTTTAATATCAAACCCATTTTTCGGTATTTTAAATTCATCTAAATTATGCGGTGACCTCATACAGATATGGGGTATTACAATGACTTTGAAATCAGCTTTTGAGGTATGGAACTTCCTTAAAAGTGAGTATGCTGGGAATGAAAGAATAAAAGATATGCAGGTCTTAAACTTAATAAAGGAATTTGAAATGCAAAAGATAAAGGAGTTTGAAACTATAAAAGAGTATTCAGACTTCTGAGTATTGCCAACAAGGTCAGGTTGTTAGGTTCAGAGTTTACTTGTTCAAGAATAGTAAAAAAGATTCTTGTTACTATTTCAAAAAATTATGAAACTTCAATAACCTCCTTAGAAAACACAAAGGATTTGTCCAAGATCACTTTGGCAGAAGTTTTGAGTGCTTTACAGGCACAAGAAGAAAGAAGATTGATGAGGACATAAGGCTTTATGGAATGGGCTTTTCAAGCAAATTCAATGAAGAAAAATGAGAAAAATCATCCTACTTGCTCTCATTATAAAAAGACAAAACATCCAACGAACAAGTGTTGGTGGAGACCAGATGTCAAATGCAATATATAAATGTGATCAATTGGGTCATGTGGAGAGAGTAAGCAAAAATCAACAACAAAATAAAACCAAAACAGCAATGAATAGCCAATCGAATGAGGAGTTATTTTAACTCTAGTCAAAATCATATCCATGCCTATGCCCCATAACCATACCTATGTCTCATAACCATAAACTATAAAATGCCCATATGCCTACATGCCAAAATTAAAAATTAGGTCTCTGTAACTATTAAACCAAGGAGGAGTGTTGAAAGAATGCTTGAAGTAGCTTCATATAGCCTAAAGATTAGGCTGATCAGTTACTGAAGAATGGGTCAACAACTACATGTGGCTGAAGACCAAGTATTTAGGAGATAAGATATTATTTTTGAATGTTTGACTTATTATTAGGAAGTTGATATTTATGTCTTGTAATCAGGAGATTTCTATTTTTTTTTTTGTTAAACTGAAGCTCTATTTAACAAGAACTATATAGTAAATAAAATTATCCTTCAAGAGTCAACTTCTTCTCTTTATTCTATACTTGTTTTACACTAACAGGATTAGTAATAAGAATAGACAACAGAACTGGTCATGGAAGCTGAAGAAGGTAATTATTATGCTCATAGTCAACCTTTCTTTCTTGGCAACTAGTGTGTCAGATCGTCACATCGCCATCAACCTATCATCAAGGTGTACAATTTTTAGCTAAAGTTTGTCCTTGAACATTTCAAGCTGATTTTTAGTATTTTGCATTTAGTTTGACTTTTCTTTTAATAATAATGTTGGTTTTCGTGCTAGATGAGGAATAAGGACAATGCTACACGGACGAACACAACGACAAACAGATTGACAAACTCAGATTAAATGACAAATTTATCCTTTGCTTTAATTACAAATCTACCCTCAATCAACTAAAAAAATTAAAATCCCGCCCAACTCCTGTTTCTTCTTCACCTTCTCTCTCTCTCTACCAGCCCAATAGTTGCTTCTTCCCCCTGTTTCTTCTTCACCTTCTCTCTCTCTTTACCAGCCCAACAGTTGCTTCTTCCTCACCCATTCTCTCTCTCTCTCTCTCTCTCTCTCTCTCTCTCTCTCCCGCATGCGACTGCATCTTCTCCGGCTTCCCATCGCACCAGCTCAACAGCAGCCTTTACATCTTGGATCGACCCGAGCATCTCAAGGCCCACTGCACCGTTTTGTACACGAGTAGCGACATCAAGTGGTCCGGCAAGCTCAACAAGATGTTCAACATCTCTACCACTGACCCCACCCAACATACACCTCGCCCAGCCCTCATGCCCATCCACTTTCTCTTCTCATCACAACAACGGATCCCTTAGATCTGGCTCCAACTCCACCCGAGTGCGTGACCGGCGACTGCGTCTCCTCCACTTTCGGCGGTCCAGCATCCCTTGGGTCTCTCGCGCGTGCGTGACTGGCTAAAGATTTCCCTTCCATGGCTTCAAACCTTTCTTCTTCTTGTTATTCTTCTGTATAAATTTAATTATAATATTTGAACTTATAGTGTTGTTATATCAATGTCTACATTGTGTATGGTTATATGTTTAGATGAGATGTATAAACTTGTAGAGTACATTGACTGGTTGTTAAGAGTAGCTTGTGAAGTGTTTGTATGATTGTGAAGTGGGTTTTGTATGGTTTAAGAGTAGCTTGGAGCCAGGAATGGAAGATTCCATAATCAGTATTTTGTTGGTGATCATACGTGGGTGCAACTTCTTTTTGTTTTATGTTCTTTTATGTGATTCTTGTTGGCTGTTCAATTTTTTAAAGGATGTTTAAAATTAACAGAAAACAATCCAACCTAACAAGTAAGGAAGAACATCCAACAGAGAATTTCAGCACAATGGGTTTGGACGCATCAGAGATTAGCACCAAAAAACAAGACTGTATCAAGGCATATCATCCACCAATCCAAGTTCTCATTAAAAGACAAGGCCACTCAGCACCCACAATCATCCACGATTCACATACTATCAATGGTCCATGGTCTTTCTGCAGGTTGCTTGCACTTATATTTCAATCCATAAAATATGAAAACTGGAGTCAAGGCTCTAGTATATTGTAGTTGCAACAATAAAAGAACACTTTGTAGAATGACAAATTAAATTATCCTATTATAAGTTACATATGTTAGGCCTAAAACAACAATAAACAGAAAAAACAGAGAGATTAAACTTCTTAAAATCATGCACAATCTCTCTCTGAAACAAAAGTTTCCTGATGAGGAGTTCTCAAACATCGCACGAAGAAATCAAACTTCTCAAATCAGCAACCTTGTGATGATTTGACGACGATAGTGGGCATCGCGCATCGACCACCGGCCACCGACTTAGGCGAGCTCACCGGCAACGTAGGTGGCTCCTTTTTCTTTGAGCTCGCTGGTGACCGATTTCCTTCGTCTTCAAGCTCGTCGGTGGCTCCTTCGTCTTCAAGCTCACTGGCAACGCAGGTTGGGTGGGTAAGGAAGAGAAAGAGAGGGGCACGCCGACGCCCAACGCTGTTGCTAATGGAAGTCCGATGACGGCAAAAATGAGCACCGAAGGGTTTGTAGGTGGAGGAGATCCATTGGAGGTGAAGGAGATGCAGTGGAGAGAGAAAGTGAGAGAGATAGTTGGAGATACAATGGAGAGGAAAGAAAGAGAGACACTCTGAAATGAGAGAAAGAGGGAGAGAGATAGGGGCAAAGTACAAGCGCCCAATTTTGGGCACTTCTTCAAATAATTTGGATTCAAGTTCTCGCGATATTTTGGTGTCAAAATCTCGCGAGAATCTGGGTTTGTCAACCCGTTCGTCGTTGTGTTCGTTCGTGTAGCATTGTCCGAGGAATAAAGAGTGGGAGAAGGGCATAAAGCAATCCAGTGTGGCAACAGAGGCAAGGAGGTAAAATTCATTTCTGTACACCAAATGGGCTTATCATATTGTTTTCTGTATGAACCGACTTTTTATCCATTAAAAGTTAGTTTCATGATGTTTCTTAAGTTGAGGTTTCTCTCTGCCATCAACAGTCTTGTTTCTGTCCATTATAGCCGATGAAAGTACTTACTTTACATTGTAGCCCTATTTTGTTCCATTCACTATTTTTCCACGAGGAATACAAATAACGACTTTGATTTTGATTTTGTTGTATAGTGTATGTTTGATGTCTATTTTATTGGTGTCGTGAGATTATGGAATTCTTTGTATGGTATAGTTGCTCCCTTTGTTGAAATTTGTTAATTTTGCTCTTGGTTCCGTCCTGTATTATTGGGAATTTTATGGCAAACACCTCACGTGTCTTTTTTGCTATTTTATTTAGTTTTATGTTTTGTATATATTTCCTTTTGCACTATGCTCATTGCCAGTGTATACCCTACAACATAAGTGTTAAGTTGTATCTAATACATTAAGATTTGATGTTGTTAATGTATGTCTAAAGCTTTAGTGTTAAGTTGTACTTGATATATTAAGATTTGATATTGTTATCGTATGGCCTACAACTTAAGTGTTAAGTTGTACATGATACATTAAAGTTGAATATATTATGAGTAATATACTTATTTGTTTCATGTCCATGATATTCAATTAGCACATCTTTGTCTTTTATATTTAATTATATAGGATGCCTAAAGACAGTCTCTAAGGATATTCTCTATAGAAAAGAATTAAAGTATGACTTTAATTATAAGATTTTTGATACATATAAGAGTATACTTGTAACATCCCAGTAATTTGAGAATAGTAATAATTATTAATTTTTGTATTTAAAGTAACTTGTGACCGATTGGAATGATAAGAATTTGAATAATTTAGTGGAAATAATAATTATTGTACTTAAGGTGATTGTTAAATATCTGTAGGTTTAAAGGAATTATTAATTTATTTGTGTTAGAGTGATGGGTAATTAATTATTGAGAATTTGGGGTATAAGAGTTATTATTATATGGGGTGTATGTGAGAATTTTCAGAAGTAGTGGGGTTTAAATGTAATAAGTGGAAACTGTGTGAGATTATGTTATAATTAAGTAGGCGCATATAATAGTTGATGAAGGCGAGTTATGCGGGTGGCACGTGCGTGAGGGACCTGAGGGTTGGGTGAGGGATTGAACAGTGGGGCAGGAGTGCGCTGGGGAGAAATTTTGCTAATTTTTGCCAAGCCATGGGCACCCAAAACGGCATCGTTGTGAGGCTGAGGCGGTGGTGCACTTGTGTTGCCACGTGGCAGCGTCTAGGACCTCCATTTTGTGGCTTTTAAGCCACGATTTGCAGTAGAAATCAAGGAAATTAAACAGTAAACGGGAGAAAGAAATAGGAAGAAGAAAATGGCGCACACAAAGGCTGAAGTGGAGGAGAAATTTGTGAAGAAATTGGAGAGAAATTCAGTTAAATTAAGGTTTGAATAATCAGGAAAGTTGAGTTAATTATGTGAATAAATCCGTACGGTTAGAATTTAATTTTGGATGTGATTTTGTTAGTTTTGGGAGATTATATATTATTATGTAGGGTGTATTAATTTAGCGGTGTGGGCAGAAAAATACCAAAATCGGCTAATTTAAGGCAATCTCCTCACTTCCTTTGTGAATCTCCTTCGATTTGTGGATTTCGTTTCCTTCCTTAGCCAAATTTGGTTTTAGAAATTATTTACGTACATTGTGAGTATCTGTTGTATAAATTAAATTTAATTAAATTAAATAGGAGACTTCCGGGGTTTAATTCGATAAGTACTTACGGGGTATTGTATCACCCCTACTTCGTTGGAAATGATGTCGAACCTGGTTTAGGCTAGGTTCTTAGTGAGTTAGTTGTGGTTGTGGGTACCTTCTGTGGTGAGTTGTTGTAACTGGGAGTCTTGGGATTTGCTTGTGTGAGTCGTAGGGTGTGGGATACACAACTATTGTCTGTCGATCATTGGGTCGTGGCAGTTGATGGCTGGATGTATAGGTGTCGGTTTTCAGCTGTTATGAGAGACTATAGACAGGTAGGGCAAGCTGATATCGCTGGACACCCACTACTGGTGTTGTGCATATCATGATATGGTTATGGTTTTATTTTGTAGGTGTGAGTGGTAATAACAGGCAGCGTGTGTAACACCCCACTTTTTCGAGCATTAAATAACTTAAGAATTTTGGGAATTTTTTTTTTTCAATATAAATCATTTCCTGACAATCCCGTTCTGCCTTCCCAGCATACTAAACAAGAATCAATAAGGTAAGACAGGTAATCATCATAGATGCGGAAGTTTAAAATCAAAATCTGTTATGGTACATATCTTAATTCACTTAATCGTATCATAAGAATCTGTACCATCATATTATTAAATACTTAAATATATGGAGACTTATCATCAAGAGATAACAACTGAGCACCTCAGATACAAACTAGTGATGCCTCAAAAATACATCAAACCATAATGATTATACATGATCATCAATATAGTATAATCTTCTAAGAACATGTCCTGAATCCTCATGAAAGAGCATATACCTGAACAACTCGCCGAACCCATTGGCCACGTCATCAATCATCCTCTTGCCATAGCTGCAAATCCTAACTGAACAAATATTTGCCCTAGTTGTATAACTTATTTGAAGATAAAACTTTTAGTGATGGTCCAAAAACATATATATGGATGCATGATGCAATAACATGAACAAACATTTGCCCTAATATAACTTCCCTGGCCCACAAGCCCGTCACAGAATCCTAGGTAGAATCTTGACACCTCCGGCAAGATAATCCTAATATTATTCCATCAATTGCCCTTGGGGAATTACGACTACACTCTTAAGGTGACATCTCAATCCTATGCACAAATATCAATATACCAATAATATCGTGCCTGCAACATCACTACTTTCCATGCAATATGACAAAATGATCACAACATTCATAAATATCATGCATATATAAGTAATCATATCATAAATATAAGTTCTTGGAATAAAACCACTCACTTTTAGAGATAAACTCGAATTTCCTCAATATGCGTTCCTGGCCTTGATTTTTGTGTCAACTCTCAAAAATTGCACCAATCACTTTATCTCGAGCACAACAATCATATAAATAATATTTAATCACTAAATATCTCCGTATTCCAATTTCTTTCATTTTACCTTCATTTTCTTCCATTTTTCTTTCTAAAAATCCGAATAAATACCCTCGAGACTATTTTCTTAAATCTCTTTCCACAACAATTCATAATATACTAAGAACTTCAAGAGAAAATTATTGAACTTACCTGGATGCTGCGTTTTCATGCTAAACGAGACTATTTGGTGCAAAAAATCGAGACATCGGGAAGGCTAAATCCAATTTTTTTTGCAGAAACCCCCATAAAACATTTTTCTCTATTTTTGGGACATTTTTGCACAATTTTCCAAGCACCCATGTGCTGGTGCGTGGTCTGCGAGTGATGACCAGCGCGTGTAGGCCACACGCCGATCATCTTTCCCAGCTACGACACACCGAAGATTGGAGATTCCAATGCCATCTTGTAGCCCTCTTTGAGTCGATCTCGATGGCCAAGTTTTAGCCCGGAAGGAGCACCGGAGAGCCTCCGACCAGCCACTTGAAGTCTCAGCCTAGGCGGATCACCTCCTTCTCCAGCGAAGCTAGAAACCCTACCAAACCTCAACCAAAATGGCTCAAATTCTCTAGAATGAATCTACTCCTCATGGGCAACAAAAGCCCCTTAATTTGGTCTCCCAATTCGTTCAAAAAATCCCTCAATTTGAAGCTTCATTTCTCTCCATTTTCGGCCATCGCGGAACCCCTATTTATAGGAAAAATCGAGCATCCAAATTCCCTTTCTCGGCCAACCCAAGCCCTTAAGAGCATATACCCGCCCTAGGTCGACCTACTAGCACCCTTACCCGACCACAAAAAGCAATTTGCAGGCATTCAACAATCCGACCGAACTTTTGGTCGGTTTTCTTTCTTTTCTGGCCAACCCAGTGGCCGTTTTCGATCCATTCCTTTATCAAAAAGCCTCCCCTAACCATCCCTAGTGTAACACCATAGCCAAAATCAGTCGTGGCCTACCGACAAGATGTTGTTCAGTTTCCCATTACAAGTTTTTTCCCATGTTTTTTCACTTTGGCCCCTTAACTTTTGGCTTTTACCTTTTTGGGCCTTATCACATAGCCCCTTAACTTTCCATAATTGTATTTAAGACCCTCAAGTCCTAAAACATCCATTTGACCCCTGAAGATTCAAAAAAAAAAAAAAAAAAACGTTTTGACCTCCCTCTAGCAATTTCAAAAAACTACACTTAGACCCGAATCTTCATTTTGACCCTAAACCCTTTCGTTTCTTCCTGAAACCGTCGAAAGGTTGTTACTTATGAAAAACTGAAGTCCCTTCAAGCATCCGTTGACTTCTTGAAAGTCACCTATAACAATTCGATTTTACAGCCTAAATGGCAGCTGCATTTTAGCTGTACCAAAAATAATTCCGAATTCCATTTCTTTCGATACCATAAATCATGCCTCAAAATACTCATCACGTCCATATCATTTTCCTTTGGCATCTCTGCTCTAGGGCACTCCCTACAGTCGATTCGGTTATTCATACGGTAATAAATTACCCTTATACCTTCAATTTATCTGAAAATTCTCTTTTTTCCCCAAGATAAATTACTCTTGAGTCCTTTAGAATTTCTCAGGTATTACACGTGAGCTGTCGTCTGGTGAGGTAACATGTTGACTGTTTGGTGACACTAGGGCAAACCGTCTTTGGGCCGAGAGTGGCTGTCCCTAGTCACATATTGTAAACCGGTACCTGGTCACTGTCGACCGGCTCTACCATTATGTGACATGTTGCATGACATTACAGTGCATGAGATTGGGCTTACATTTATTGGGGGTCATGCTTTGTATGTACGGGGAAGTGTGCATATTGGCATAACGTGCCGGCTTGGGTGTGATAGGTGAGCATGCGCATTTAAAGCATTTTACCTGTGTGAGTTCTAATGTGGGCGTAGCATGGCCTAATGTTTAACTTATGGGGGCCTTGTCATCACGTTAATGCTACAAGAGCTATTGCATCTATTATCTGTTGCATTGTATGGTTACCATTTGATATGGACTGTGGTATAGAGTTGACCCTCGATAACTATGAGTGTGAGCTAGGCTCCAGATAGCTATGACTCGGTAACTCCAGTATGTGATTGTGGATCGTGGTATGGAGTTGACCCTCGATAGCTATGAGTGTGAGATGGGCTTTAGATAGCTATGATTCGGGAACTCTGGTATGTGATTATGGATCGTGGTATGGAGTTGACCCTTGATAGCTATGAGTGTGAGCTGGGGTCTAGATAGCTATGACTCAGGGACTCCGGTATGTGATTGTGATGAGAGCCTCGGGCTCGTGTGGATCATGTTGTGGGAGCCTCAGACTCATGGGCTATATGCTAGCCAGTTCATGGCTGTGGTAGGTTTGTATGCTGGGACTTGGGTGCCAGGATGTGCATTTCTTATGTGGGCCCCAAGTACTGTTATGTGCATTGTTATATTTATACGGAGTATTGGATTCTCTATTGTACGTTATGGCATGGCATGTTCATATGCTGTATTGCACTTTGTGCAGGTGTATTCTGGGTGAGGGATGTATTCCCATCTTTGTTATTGTTATGTTGCGAGGTGTACTCGATTGTGGTTTATTTCTGGATTAACTTTGTCTGGCGAGGCATATGTTGAGTATGGTTATTTCTGGTTTTATTCTGTCTTACCTGCATTTGATGGAATGTGTTCTAGTGTGGGAGATCTATGCCCAGCCTCACCTCTATTCTTTTGTTATGCTTGCTGAGCCTTGTGGCTCATTTTGTTTTTACCATCATTCCAGTTATGCTTGCTGAGCCTTGTGGCTCATCTTATTTTTACCATCATTCCAGGTATGGGAGCTGACGCCGTGGCTAGACCGTTTAGTGTGTCAGGCATAGGTGATTGTGTGTACAGGGCAATCCTGACTGAAAATATTCTTGAGATACGAGTTGTGATCAGGGGCTCGGACATTGTGGCTTGTTTGGTTTTACTGGTTATTGTGCTATTATGTATGATTAAGCCCCTGAGTGGTGTGTCTCATATTCATTTAGCTTCTGTTGTGGTATTATTTGGGGGAACCCGAGCCCATGTATTTGGGATATTAGCTTAATGTAATTAAAAATTGAGGAAATTTTTCGGATCATCACAATACTCTAAAACGTCCCTGGTCAAAAGTATCATTAAGATGGAACATTAATGATGCAAAGAGATTTGTGTGTGTTATGTCGTCACCTTAGAGAAGGTGGTAGTTGGTCTTACAAACTATGGGCATTGGATTTCTAAATTAGTACATAGGTGTTTGTTGGAGAGCAAGTTTATTGGATAGTGGCCCAACTTGAGGATTCCAAATGGATCTTGCAAAGAGTGTCTAAGGAAACCTGTTGTGGTGATTGTGCAAGTGATCATTCAACTTGATATCACTATAGTGCATTGCATGTGGATTCGTATGCTTTGATACTATTATGGAAGCATCTTATTAAGGGTTGTGAGTGCGGTAGTGATTAGGTATGCCATGAAACATGCGAAGGCTGTGAGTGGTCAAGATAGGATTCATAGACCCTAATTAAGGAGAGATATGTCTCATAGACCCTGTGGTGAAAGATAACTTAAAATCTATGGTCACAATTGGATGTTGATTCAAGAGAAGTTATCCTTTGAGGAGACCAAAGAATATCTTGATCAAACTAAAAAGGGATTAACACTCTTTCCATATCCTTGTTTGATGGAGACACTTTAAATCAATGAAAGGATTAATTGCATAGGAAGACCACTATTGAAAGGTAATGATCACAACTTGATCTTTCAACTAATTGGGGGTTATGATGGCTTACTAGACTTCGTTCTTGGTCTATGATTTTTATGAATGGTCATTGCTAACATAAGTAAAAGCCTAATAGGTTATACGTAATAAGGGTTTGGAAATACAAGGTAATGGCAGGCTTGATTAGGATTAGGGAATCCTAATGAGGAGATAGAGTTTTTAAATATTAATAGTTAATATTTTGAAACTTATAATAAATTAATCTTTTAATTTTGTCATAATTCACTTGAAAACCTAATTGGATTAGGCTACCCAAATTAAGGGCTTAGGTTTTGGTAGATTGTTACTTAATTAAGTTATAGGCTTATTTATGAAACTAATCTAAGGACATTTGGTGAGTTAAGGAGTTTAATGGGCTGTTTGAAAGTGTTTAAAATATAATGTCCAAAAGGGTTGCTTTAAAGTGTTTAAAACATAAAGTTCAAAAGGAGATTGAAAAGAAAGGCCCAATACTACGTTTTAAAGTGTGTAAAATATGGGATTAAAGTCCATGTTGTAATACCCCAAGAGTCTAGAGAATGGTAGTATATATCGAGGATAAGTAAGGAAGGAAACAACACCAGCTGGATACCTTTTGGGTTGAATATAGGCAAAGAACTCCGGGGTTAAGTGTGCTTGAGCTGAGGAAGCTCAAGGATGGGTGACCCCTTGGGAAGTTCGTGTAGGCCCATCAGGATAAGTTATTCCGGTCCTTCCTATCGCTCGATGTGGGATGTTACAGGTGGTATCAGAGCCAACCCCTGAGCCTCTGAGTTCGGTGGTGGGGTAAACCTTAGTGAGGATGCTGAGTCCCTAAGGGGGGTGCATGTAGGCACCTTAAACGAATCCCACATCAGTTATGCAAAGGAGGGAAAAGATCTGGGATCAGTTGTAAGGTCGCATGACGGGGATGTCATGTGCTTAAGGGGGGAGAATGTAATACCCCAAGAGCTCAAAGAAGGGTAGTATGTATCGAGGATAAGTAAGGAATGAAACAACACCACCTGGATACCTTTTGAACTGAATGTAGGCAAAAAACTTTGGGATTAAGCTTGCTTGAGCTGGGGAAGCTCAAGGATGGGTGACCCACTGGAAGTTCGCGTAGGCCTATCAGGGTAAGTTGTTCCGGTCATTCCTATCGCTCGATGCGGGATGTTACAGGTAATGTAATACCCCATGTTTGTATGACGTTGCCACGTAATTTCGATAAATTTAGAATACCAAAAAATTGGTTTAATAGCAGTTATAAGTATCCAATCGATTGCGGGGAATGCCTCAAAGTGAAATTTTTTAAGGAAAATGATACGGCGTTGATAAGCATCCAAAGATAGGATTTATGGTATCGAAAGAAATCGGATCAAGAACGATTTTCGATACAACTAAAATACAGCTGCTATTTAGGCTATAAAACTAAATTGTCGTAGGGGACTTCCAGAAAGTCAATGGAAGCCTGAGAGGGCTTCGATTTTTTGTAATGAGCAACATTTCAGTGGTTTGGGGATGAAATGATAGCTCGGTAAGGACACTGGGGTGAAATTGTCATTATCGAGTAACTTTGAAGTTATTAATTTTGCGTTTTTAGTATTGAAATGTAAATTAATTTAATGTGTAAGGGTGTAATGGTAATTAAATAATTTTTCTTGTGAAATAGAGATGGAATTTGAAGTCTAAGTATATAATTTTTATTATAGTGTAATATATAATTATAATTATATATTTATATACATAGGTTGCGTGCTGTGCGCGTGTGTGCATGAGGCCATGCCTCTGCAAATTCACTCCATGCCTCTACAACTCCATGCTCTGCTAGTGTAAGGCTGCAATTGGAGTACGTTTCACTCCAAGAAATATGGGAAAAAGTAGTGAACAGAAGGGTGGAATTCGACTATAAATAGGATAGAGAAATTAAGGAAATAGCAGCAAGTTGCGGCCAAGAGTAGCAAGAGAGTTCGCGCGAGAGAGAGAGATCAAGAGAAGAGAGAAGAGACCTTGAGGAAGGGAGTTGGTGGTTTCGGTGTGCTACAACCAAGGGGCCTTGGTGACCAGCTATGGTGGCAGGAAGTCATGGCAGTCAAGCGAAGCAAGCAACAAGCATGGAGGTGGCAACAGGTAGCTTTAAGTTGTTGATCGGCCATGGCGGTGGTTCGCGGGAGGTCGGGGACGGTAGGAGGTGACGCAGCAGGCTGCCGAACCAGCTGACGGAGGCCCAGCTAGAGGCGGCAACAATGGTTGTTCGCGCAGGTGGCAGGGGAGAGAAGAAGAAGAATAAGGAAGGAAGGAAAAAGAGAAAGAAATAAGAAAAAAAAAGGAAATAGAAAAAGAAATAAAGAAGAAAGATAAAAAAAGAAATGGTGGCATGGTTGCTGGAGGCAGAAGCAAAAGCGCGAAGAAGATGAAGTGGGGAAGAAGAGAAAAAGAAAAGAAAAGGAAAAGAAAAGAAAAAAAAATAAAGAAAGAAAAAAAATGAAGAAAATTCTTGAAAAAATTTCAAAAAATAGGAAGTGGATATTTATTAATATTCTGTAGATTTTAAGTGAGAAAACTGTTCTGGCACGTGTTTCGAGGATATGGCACGCATATTGAGAAAGTTTGAGAGGCTAAGTTAAGGTAAGTAAAATTCCTTAGAAAATTTTAGAAATTCAAGAATATTATTTTATAAATTTTTATAGTGAAATATTTGAGAAATATTTAGTTTGGATTTATTAAGGAAAAATAGGAAAAAATAGAGAGAAAAATAAAAAAATGAAAGAAATTATGAAAAAATAGGTTTTAATGTTTACTTAAATAAATATAGTAATTAGGATGATTTGAGGCTTAAAGTTGAAGTGACTTGTGCAAATTTTGAGGTTAGTACGCAAATCAAGACGATGCATGTATTTCGAGGCAAGTCACGAATATCGAGATAACCCGATAAGCTTGAGAAGGTAAGTGGTACTTCTCAACTGGATTTAATTTTATGAAAAATGCTTGGTTTGTAAATGGTTCCACCAAAAAACTTGATTTTAAGTAAATAATTTTATCATGTCTTGATGTGAAGATGTCATGTAGATTGCATTTACATGCTATGATGAAATGTGCATATGTACACATTGATATCATTGATCATGCGTATGTTTTCTGTTTGGAGTATGAACTGACACCGCTGCTTTACCAAGGGTACCCCTATACACCTCGGTTTCAAAAGAGGTGACCATAAAAATGGTAAGCAGTATAAATGTGCAGTTGACCCGTACGAAGAAGTAGGACATTGCTTACATGCATGATAAAATATTTTGTACATTACTTAAATGATTCATCATCTAACTTGGGCTTTGCCCCTTAAATATTCAAACGTTCTAAATTAAAATTGTAGCAAAAATAAGGATGAATGAGACATGGAACGGCACTTAGCAAAGTGCATGATGTATTGAGTTGTATGTATCTTATGTATCCCATGTATTTAAGTTCTGATACTTTGAATTCTGAACGTTTTGAGGAATGGTGATGTATAACCTTATTTATGGTTAATGAGGATGTAAGAAGTGATTTATGATTAATGTTAAGATATCAGGTTCGATTATAGCTTCCACAATAGATGTGTATGATGATTTTCTTTCGAGATTAATCTATGGGAATTCTGGGACAGATGCGAGGAATAATGTGATTTAGGATTAGTTTGAAAGGAAAAAAATTATTGTCCCAGAATTGTGCTAATTTATGACACGCCCAGAAAAGCGGGGCGTTACACATGTGGCCCAAACCCTCCAATTAGGGTTTTATACCTAAGGGTTATAAATAGTCCTTATGTGGTTCTTTTCGGTGTGCCTCTCAGCCATTGATGCCCTGTGACGTGCATGTGAGAAAGCTCTCACGCCGCCTTCTTAAGCTAGCACTCTTTTGTTCTTAGGGAAACCGCCATCTTCTAGATTCTTAGATTGCTTGCTCCCGTAGATACTGTTAAAGGGCAGACGCTTGAATGGCTTCATGATCGCCTCCATCAAGTGTTGGTCTTGAATTTTCGCTTCAAGAGGTAATCCTTGGCCTTTTCCTCCGTAATTTATTCCCTTGGAGAAATCCTAAAGGAATTTATGATTAACAATTTTTATTTTTTTTCTATACTTATGATTCGTAAATTCCTTCACTTAGTTAGGTTTATTTTTCTTTTTCAATGTATAAACATTTTGTAGACACCTCCTACCAAGTTTAGTTTTACAGCATCAACTATAAATGTGATCGTCAAACTTTTCTGAAATATTATTGAAACAAAAAAGTAAAAACATAAAAACACCTACAAAAATGCCACAACCTCCTCCTAATAACACTCTTAACATTATTGATGTTGATTTGAGCTATTGGATTTTGAGATAAAGAAGGAACCATGAGTTGAAATTTTTCTGCTGAGACTTCCACTCATAATCTTTGCATCATAAGCTACACATCTTGATAGATTATTCTATTTTTTTCTATCAATTCAACATATAAAATTCATTAGTATGAAAATTTGAAGATAAAAAATAGAAATCTTTCTCACAAAGCATGCCTTTTATTTTCTGTTTGGTCAATTGCTTTCTTTTCCTTAGAACGCACCACAATTTTCAATATTTCATTTTTTTCCAAAGCTCTCATCTCTTTCATTGCATATGTTTAGTTCTTGTCCTTTAAAACATCATATACTGTTTTGGGTGTTTCGATTGAGTTCAAGGTGGAGAGAACTTGTATACTGAAAGGATAGTCTATGTGAGGAGATGACATTTGTTATGAGATGTTGAGTACACTTTCGTGTATCTTTCCTCAAGGCAATGGGAAGATTACAATCATAATTTGCATGAGTATCACAAGAAGTATCATTGTCAAAATTAAGCAAGTTGAAAGTGTTTACATTATCTAAGCTCAAAGTTGATTCTTGGTTGGTTCAATAGGATTGGTAAGTTCGGGAACATTTTCAATAATATCAATGGCACGTTCAAGAGCTTTGGCAGTGTCATTAGGTGGTTCAATGGTAATATCATTGGCTGGTTCAATGGGATTGGCAAGAGTAAGAACACATGCAGTATCATTGGCAAATTTAATAGTAATGTCATTTGCAACCTATGCAATGGTATTGACAAGTTTAGTGGCAATAATATTTGCAGTTTGTTTAATGGTTTGTTGGGGCAAGGATGACTATGGTGGTGGTGGTTTGTCAAAGAACTCTAGAAATGAGATGGAACCTGAGCACACATCTTTTCCTTTGGACTGCTCCCCTTGTAGATGGGTGTGAGGAAATCCATAGAATGGTTGAGACTCATTAAAAGTAACATCAAGAGAAACAAAGTTGTGTCGGTTGAAAGGATCATAGCATTTGTAATCCTTTTGAGTGAAAGAATAACCAACAAAGATGCATTCTTGCTTGGGGCTCCAACTTAGATCATTAAGTTTTGTGGATATATAAGAAAGAAACATAGCCAAACACTTTGGGAGATAGATTTATGGAAAACACAATATCTAGAAATGTGTGGATAAGATAGTTATAGGATTATGATGGTTTAGGACTCTAGAAGGAAAACGATTAATGAGATAAGTGGCTATTAGTACAACTTCCCCCCCTTCTTTCCCATAGAAATCTTGGAGCATTTGATTGACAAAGGAGTGCATGAGTGACTTCTAAGAGATGGCAATTTTTCTATTATGCCATTCCATTTTGCTATGGAGTTTCAACACATGATGATTTATGAATAATACATTCATTAATAAAAGGTAGAGATTCTGATTGAAATAATCCCTAGCATTATCTAATTGAAATCGTTTAATTTTTACTCCAAACTGAGTAAAAAGTATTATGCCGAATTGAGGAAGTAGTGTACTAACATCATATTTGTCTTCCATTAAGAATAACCACGTAGTCCTAATACAATCATCAATGAAGGGAACAAACCAACTTGCCTCATGAGAATCAAAGATTTTTGTTGGCCCCCAAATATTAGACTGTATTTCATGAATTTATAGGAAATGAAGTACGACAGTGTTTTGCAAATTAACACACCTCACACTAAAATTTTGACACAATCGTATATCTATATAGCAAAGGAAACATATGTTTTACGAGAGAAAAAAGTGGATGACTAGGTCAAATATGATGTACCTAGATCAGTTGCTTGTTGGATGTGGTTAAAAAGGCTTGAAAGGGAGTAGGTTGGTTTCCCTTAATTGGACCACCTCCAAGATCTTCAAGGTAGTACAACCCATCACATTCTCTAGCAAATTCAATCATTTTCCTTGAGATTTGATCTTGAAACACATAATAAGAGTCAAAGAATGTTATTTTGCAATAGAGTTTTAGTAATTTTTTGAACAAAGATAAGATTGGTTGAAAGGTTCAAGATATGAAGGAAATTTGTAATAGATATAGAGGGGGTAAGGTGAAGACTTCCTTGTCCAGTAATATCAATAGGAAAACCATCAGCTACAATAATTTTCTAGTTTTCTAGGGTTGGTCTATAAGAATCAAAGGATATATCAAGGGTTATATGATTAGTTGCCCCCGAATCTACAACCCATTTACCTATTTGTTTAGTATGCGATGCTTTAAAGAATCAACATGAGACACATACCACTTTTGGAAAGAAAACAAGAACTTGAAGGTTTGTCCAAAGATTCAAGAAGACACCTCAATCTTCCTATGTCTTCTTGGTTGAATTTTGTGGGCTAGTCTTTATCCAATTGAGTAGTGTCAGCAGTTAGAGACTACTCTTTACTAACCACAATCGCTTGTCCCTTAGATCCTCCTGTTTGTGCCAAAACTTGGGCCTTCCCATGTAGTTTAAAATAGTTCTCACGAGTGTGGCAAGGTTTGTTGCTGTGGTGCACCATAGTCCATCCCTTCTAGACTGTTTCCTTAAATCAACAAATCTCGTATTTGTATTTCCTTTATTGTCTCTTTCTCTAGGCTTTTGAAAGACTATTACTGAAGCCTCATGTTTACGAGCTTTCAACACAACACCTCGTCTACTTTCTTCAGCATGAATAATCAAGAAACACTTACGAAGAGTTGGTGTAGGAACCTTACCAAGGATCTGAATTCTAATTTGATCATATTTAGAATTTAGACCTGCAAAAAATTCAAATACCCAATTAGTTTCGAGTAACTCTTGAACATCTTGAATGTTATAACTGCATTCCAATTTCATATCCTGGTTGTGATCTATTTCTAGGCAAAGTCTAGTCATCCAGTTGTAATACTCACTAATGACATACCCCCTTGCTTGGTAGATCTAACCTGGTTCTTCAATTCATAGATTAGTGTTGCATCCTTCTTCTTGGAGTAAGTATGCTGCAAGTTTTCCTGTATCTCCTTTGTGGTGGTAATAAACATCAGATTATTGCTTACCTCTAGTTTCATGGAGTTTCATAACTAGGACATGATGATTGAATCTTCTTCATTCCATACCCTAATACCTATATCTTTTTTCTTTGATTTGGAATCGGTAAGATGCCCTATCTTCCTTCACCCCTTAAGAAATGTGCAAACTACCTGGCTCCATTGCAAGTAGTTAGTTTTATTAAGCCTGTAAAAAGGATTTATGCTCTGGAAATCATTCCTGGTGCTAGCAATTTTGACAATAATAGGTGTGGTTGATAGTTCACCTATAGTAGCAGAGGTTGAATCCTGAGAAACAGTTGACTTACTGTGACAAAGACGGGAAAAGGTTTAAGGAAGATTGCAATGAAGATCGATTTGTAGGTCTATGGTAGTGACAATGAAGGCCAAAGGAAAGGATTGAGGAGGACTGCAATAAAGGCAAATCTATATTTTGAGGTGACAGTAATGGAGCTCAGAGAAAGGTTCCTTAGAACGATGGTTTTGATACCATGAATAAATTTTCATAATTCTTCTCAATTCCTAGAATGAATTTATAGTCTTATTTAAGATGAATCTTGACACCTACATATGGAAACTAACAACCAACCTACTAAGGAAACTAGTTACAAAGGGAAATATGTACAATTGGAAACTACCTAATGCGGAGAAAATATCTATATATTCCCACTATAACAGATTTTGCTATTAGTGACAATTTTTTAGTGGCACTATGAATTTTCGTTACAAAAAGTACTCTTTTGGTGACGATATAAGCATTTCATCATCAAAATTTGTGAATTGTTATTTGTTGATGATAATTTTGAGATTTCGTCACAAAAAATCGTCACGCATAAGTTGGCACCAACTTTTAGTGCCAACACTCAATTGCAAAAAATGATTTCTTGACGCTTTGTATATGTAGGTGATGAAAAATAAAAAGTCAATATGTTATATTATATTGGGTGACGATACATTTGTGTCACAAATGAATGAATGACCATCAGTGACGCATTGAACATCGTCACAATTGTAAATAGTATTAAGTGACGTTAACTTTGGTCAACCATTTATAGTAATATTTTAGTTTGTTGCATAAGATCACGACTTTAGGAATGTCACTAATCAGTGTTACATTTGGGGATGATATTATTTGTGTCACGTATACAAGAATAACTTATTTGTGATGCATTACATATTGTTACATTTGTGAATAATATTAGGTGACGTTGAGTTTCGACACCCATTATTAGTATATTGTGTTTTGATGCATAAGGTGACTACATTTGAAATGTCAATAATGAGTATTAGAGTCAGCAACGATTGCCTTTTCGTCATGTATGCAATAATACCTATTTGTGACGCATTACATATTATCAAATTTGTCAATGGTATTAGGTGACATTACGTTTTGTCACCCCTTCTTAGTAATATTTTAATTTGATACATATGGTGACGATTTGAGAAATGTCACTAATCAATATTACATTCAGTGATGATCTATTACGTCACATATTCAAAAATACTTATTTGTGACACATTACATATTGTCATATTCGTGAATAGTATTAGGTGACGGTGAGTTTTATCACCCATTGTTAGTAATTTTTTAGGTTGACATATAAGGTGAAAACATTGGGTGATTATAATTATTTACGTCACATATGAAAAAATACCTATTTGTGACACATTACAAATAGTCATATTTGTGAGTATCATTGAGTGATGTTGAGTTTCATCACTAATAGTTATTGACAGGGGTGGAGCCAAGATTTTCATTCAGTGGGGGCGAACTTAAATACAAAAAATATAATTTCCAACATAAGACAATAATAATAACATTAAAATGTAAAAAAAAAAAAAAAAATTACAATGGTTGTTTGCGGCTTTTCATACTTTGATAACGTCGCATAATGATCTCATTATCAATTTTGTTAAATACATCATTTTCAACATACAAAACTAAACTATCATTCATCAATTGGTCTCCAATCCTACTATGCAATCGATTCTTCACGATATTCATTGCAGAAAATACCCTTTCAACTGTAGTAGTCACAACCGGAAGAGTTAATGCCAAAGTCACAAGCTTATAAACTAATGGGTACACTATATTTTTTTTCATTACAACCAACTTCTGTCCGAGTTCATCGAGTCCCCGTAATTCTTCAAACTCTTTGTTGGAGCGCATATCAAAAATATAAGTTTGAAGCTGATCATCAAGTGCCATGAGCTCTACTCTTGAAAAATCTTCAGGATAATACTCAGCAAGACGAATTAATTTTTCTTTTTCAAAAGCAGAAAATGAATCATTTGGGCATAAGCATACTATACAAAGAAGTAACTCAGTACTAACCTCAGAAAAACGGTCATTCAATTCTTGAAGTTGCATATCAATGATAGCATAGAACAAGTCCACACGAAAGTGATGCAAATTTGTCATTTCTTCAGTGTTATGCCTTGAACAACCTCGGCGTATAAAAACATCATCCATGCCGGGACATCAATATTATGCTTTTCACAAAAAGAAACCACTGCTTTCAAAAACAAATCCCACTCATTGTCCCTCATCACTTGGAGTCTTTGTTTGCATATTTTCACTAAAGTAATAGCATTTACAATATCTTGATCTTTTCTTTATAATGCCTTGGACAATTCATTTCAAATCGCTAAGATGGTTCTCATGAGATGTAGATTAAAAGCAAATTCAAATGACTGTATTGAGTCCAATAAATCATCTGCCTCACATTTTTGTTCAGTAGATCCATCATCAACAATCATTTCAAGAACATCAACTATAGGTGAGAACATGGAAATCAAACTAATCAAAGTACCATAATGCGATCCCCAACGAGTATCACCAAAACGAGTAATAGTACTTTGTTGATTAAGACCCCGGCCACTTGAAATCTCACCATTATGGAGTGCTTCAAAAATTACAGCTTCTTGTTTCTCTCGCAAAAGATCACAACGCTTTGATGATGCTCCAACAATATTCACCACTCTAGAAACCAAATTAAAGAGCGAAGTAACTTGCACATGTTTCTTTGCTATAGCTACAAGTGCCAATTGAAGTTGGTGAGAAAAACAATGAACATAGAAAGCACATGGGTTCTCTTTCAAAATAAGTGCTTTGAGACCATTAAACTGACCTTGCATGTTGCTAGCCCCATCATAACCTTGCCCCCGCAATCTAGATATACTTAACCCATATCTAGAAAATAATTTATCTATAGCAGCCTTAAGTGATAGGGCAGTAGTACTGGAAACATGTTCAATCCCAATAAACCGTTCAACTACATGTCCCGTTTTATTCACATAACGCAAAACAGTAGATATATGTTCCTTTATTGAGATATCCCGAGATTCATCAATTAGAATTGAAAAGAATGCATCACCAACATCTTTTATGATAAGATCAATTGTTTCAATAGCAGCAGCTTGTACAATATCCTTCTGAATATCAGGTGATGTTAACTCGAGATTTTTAGGAGCATTTTTCAAATAGCCTTAATCTCCTTATTATGATTGGCTAGATATTGCAATAGTTCAAGAAAGTTACCTTGATTATTTGAATCTTCAGACTCGTCATGACCACGAAAGGCAAGTCCTTATCGTAGAAGAAGTCGAACACAATCAATTGATGCATTCAAACGAATTCGATAATCACACTGTATTTGTTCTGACTGCTTAAAAAAAACTGTCTCAATATTTTGCTCTTGATTCATTAAGACTTCATAGTTACTTCGAGCTTGATTGTGTGCACTATTGGCATCTCCAACATAAACTTGAAGTTTATCTTTCTTTTTAAAATTACTGAACCTTTCTTTCACAAAAGAATCACCACCTCTTTGTTCCCCATTATTTGTTTTAAAAAGATAACAATATAAGAAAAATGCGGCATCTTTGCTTATACTATATTCCAACCAATCACTAAATTCATTGAACCAAGCCGTAATGAATCGTCTTAATTTTTTTCATGAAAATGCATGATTTCGAGGCTGACACGAACCTCTTTGCAAGTAGACTCTTCTAATTTGATCTCTAAGATTAACATTGTAATCCATTATTGGAGTTCTTAGCCCAGGATTTGTAGGAAGTTGTGCAATATCAATTTGCTCAATACTTCATTTGTTAACTTGTTCATTTTCTTTAGTATGATTTTCCTCATCCACACTTGCTTTCTTTGCTTCAGAATTTTCTTCAATACTTGCTTTATGTGTATAATCATTTTCTTGAATATCATGATTATCATCTACCCCAACACTTATTTTCTTTACCCCACTATTTTCTTCAATTGAAAAGAGAGACTTTCTTTTAAAATATCTTTCCATATCTTCCTAAAAAATAAACAATAATTTCATAAATAACCAATGATTAATAATATGTCCATAGAATCTATGTCAAGCTTTTCTAAATCGTCCAAATTATCATTATTTTTTCATCTTATAAAAATAATAGAGAAACAACAATATATAAGAATAGGGGATAATGGATTATATGAACAACATTTTATTCTTGTAAAGAAATGTGTAAAATGCATATACCTTAGAGTAGAAGACTAGATGTGAGGTTGTTATCAACTGGAATGCATCCTATTCATAGCTTTCATTCTCACAATTTTTATAATCAAGCTCCAGCCCCCACCGTTGGTTCTTCCACAACCCAAAATTGTCATTGTTAGCACATTTCATAAGTAAGTAATATGATAACATGATCTCTTTTTGTTTAAGCTCCAAAGAGTAAAAAAATAACAATTAATGAAAAGAACATAAAATTAAAAAAAAAATGAAATTATAGGATTATTGAAAGATTAGTTATTAATCTATCATCACTGATGTTTCTAGCAGTGGAACTGTGGAAGTTTATTATCTATATATCTAATACCATCCGTATCCGTCGCCACTGGCAGCAGCTGACGACCACCGTCAACCAGCGATTTCCATGATCAAATGCTACCGTTTGAAATGCAAAGCCAAGGGGGTTAATATATCCAAAAATGGGCTAGATCTAACAGTTGGATTGCTGTAGATCTGGTTTTTAATTTTTGATCAAAACGAAAAAATAATCCGCATTTCATGAATCTATACTGAAAATAGAACTGATGAAACTAAAAATCTTACCTTCTTGTATATTGGGGTTACTTTTACGGTGAAAATGTAATCGAATCTAAGATCGAACGGCTAGATTTCAACAAATATGTGTTTTACGCACTTGGAAAAGAGAGAGAGAGAGATAGAGATAGAGACACTATAATGAGAAGAATAGAAATGAAGCTAGGATAGTGGAAGTGGTGGGACCGTGGGAGGCTAGAGTGGAGCCCTAATGGGGTCACAAGTGAAGTGGGCTTGGGCTGCTGGCTCTCTTGGGCCTTTATAAAAAATAATTTTTTTTTTGTCTAGCTCAGTGGGGGCGCAACTGCCCCCACTGGGCCTCACTTGGCCCCGCCTCTAATTATTGATAATTTTTGTGTTGTGTGTACAAGTTAACAAAACATTAATTATCACTATTACGTATTATATTGGGTGACGAAAAAATATGTCATGCATGGTTATTCGTCAGATAATGAGTAATTAATAACTTGTTAATAAATAATTATTAATAATTTTTTGAATATTAATACTAAATTTTAAACAAAATATTAAAATTTATTCTAAATAGCATTTATATTATTTATAATATTATGCAATCTTAATATCTTTTAAATTTATTTGTATTCATATTGAAGTTCTTGTCTTTTATCTAAGACAGAAACAAGTGAGATGAATAAACAATGACGTATTAACAATAATATAATTTTATTTTAGAAAAAAAAATTTAAGTTGATTGACACTTAAAATTTCTTATTATTAAATGTATTTTTTGTTAGATTGTATGCATTTATTATATCTTATTATTAAAATTTAGATAATTTTATTGGTTAATGATAAATATATTATGATTTGAATTATTTATTTAACTAATAAAATTATTTGAATGTTAAAAATAATATGTAATAAATGTATCTTATTTAAAAATAAGATTAATTTATTATTATTTAGCATTTGAATTATTTATATATATATAAAGTTTTACTAATTACATGATATTTTGTGTCACTAATTACACAATATTTTGTGACGTTTTAGTTTGTGTTACCAAATCAAACTTTGATCAAACTATTCAATGATGATTTGATCTAATAGTGACGAAATATAAAAATACTATAGTAACCATATTAACGTCACTGTTGTCATAGTATTTTGTTACGATAGGAATTTTGTCACTATAAGAAACCCTTCCACAACAGTTATGTGATGATTTGAACTCTAAAATGATGCAATTTTGTTGGTTTTCGTGGCAAAATTACGCATCACTAAAGGATATGCCTTCGGTGACGACAAAAATTTCATCACCTTTCCTCTATGCATTTGTGACGAAATATAAAAAACGTCACTAATTACTTTTTCCTACGGACCTAACGTGACGATGGCTGTGACGCCATAAAATCGTCACTAATACAGTTTTGTGATGAAATTCTAATTATATGTGACAATTTTGTGTCACCACTAATGACAAAATTTCTTATCATGTCCATATCTATTATTCCATATCTTGGATACATCCTCTAATTTATTTGGCCTCTTTCAATAATTAACACAAAACTTAAATGGTGATACCATCTTCACACAAGTACTAGGCCAAAAAGATGTTGACTTCTTAAGGATCAAGGACTAGAAATTGCTTCTAATAAGTATTATGGTCGTAGGAAGGCATGGAGACCCCCGCTTCTTCTAAGGATGACAAGGCTGATAAAATACTTATGAAAATCATGGTAAAAGCGATTGAAATGGTGGGAATAAATTTGCACTCCATTTCATTTTTTAACGATTCAGACGAGGAGGTGATAATTAATTTTGTTTTTCTCATTAGTAGTGTAGGTTTAATTATTCATAATCATTATAATTTCACTTGTAGTCGGTTGTTAGGTTAGAAAGCCTTTACCTTTTATTTAAATTAGAGTTACAGTTGCATGATCTACCAAGAGAGATGGGAGGTCAAAGCCATGGTCATGTTAGCCCCAAGTCTTGCTCTTCTGTTAATCTTTTTGGTTAAGGATGTTGTATGCTTTAATTACTGCTACATGTTATCTCTTATTATGTATGTTTATGTCTATATATGTTTACAGTTGATCATATTGTTTACTCTCGATGTCAAAAGAGCTACTCAAATCTATTCTTCATTACCATTCTCTCTCCAGTGTGCTAAGAATATATGGTAGATTAAATTAACAAGTTTCAAGCTAGAAGATAGCAATTGGCTCTTTAATTTTATTATTTGAGTTCTTTTAACAAGGAAGTTGCAACCTAGATGAGGTGTTATTGGTAGTCCAACTATATGGTAGAATTAATATGATAGCTTCTCCTTTTGAGAAGAAACTATTAGCCTCATTTGTGAAATGAAGAAAAGATAGAACTACTCTATTAAAAAAATACACTTAGAGCAAAGAGAAAATGAGCTCTTCCTAAGCTCTTTTAGCATGTCCTAGGTTTATGTTTTTTATATTAACCTTTACAACTTGCTTTTTTTTTTTTTGGTTATATTAATAGGGTGTTTTTTATTTCAGGCACGATTGAAGAGAAAAAGAAAGCAATGATGGGTGGATTTCTCCTTTGACCAAAATGTATAGTTTTGAACCATCTAGGTGGTGGTCTAGTGGTTGGATGTGCCCTTGATGAGGGGAGGTTTTGTGTTCAAATCCTCCTAACCCCCAATTGTCCCCCTCATTGGATCTAGCATGGTCCCCTACCATGGTTATTTGGGTTTAAAAGATGAAGGGGTGAATCATGCCACATTGATGCTAAGAAGGGTTTGGTTAAGTTTTATCAGATGTCTCACGGTTATATGTGTCTTGTTGATTCTTATTCAGATGTTTCAATCACAATGCGTATAACATCTCGCATCGAGCGATAGGAAGGATCGGAATAACTTACCCTGATGAGTCTAGGCGAACTTCTTAGGGGGTCACCTATCCTTGAGTTTTCCTAGCTCAAGCAAGCTTAATTCGGGAGTTCTTTGCCTGCATTCAGCCCAAAAGGTATCCAGCTGGTGTTGTTTCCTTCCTTAAGCACATGACATCCCCTTATTCAGCCCAAAAGGTATCTAGGGTCTTGGGGTATTACATTCTCTCCCCCTTAAGCACATGACGTCCTCGTTATGTGACCTTACAACTAGTCCTAGATCTCCCCCTTTTGTATGGCCGATGTGAGATTTTCCTAAGGTGCCTACACGCACCCCTCATTGGGGACTCAGCGTCCTCGCTGAGGTCTGCTCCACCACCGCGCTCAAAGGCTTGGGGGTCGACTTTGATACCATCTGTAATATCCCGCATCGAGCGATAGGAAAGACCAGAACAACTTATTCTGATGGGCCTACGCAAACTTTTCAAGGGCTCACCCATCCTTGAGCTACCTTAGCTCAAGTACGCTTAATCTGGCCCAGAGAAATTAGTATATATTGAGGATAGTGTAAGAAATGAAACAATACCAGTTGGATACCTTTTGAGTTAAATGTTGGCAAAGAACTCTTGGGTTAAGCATGCTTGAGCTGTGGAAGCTCAATGATGTATGACCTCCTGGGAAGTTCGTGTAAGCCCATTAGAATAAGTTATTCCGGTCCTTTCTATCGCTCGATGCGAGATGTTACAATGCCTAATCCAAAAAGTGAGATGTCGGTTTGGGTCAAGATTGTGCTCAACCGCGAATCCCTAATCCATGGGCTTACCTTCTTAATGGAAAAAAAATGTATAGTTTTGAATCGTATTTGTTAAAGATTTTTAACTTTGGTGATGACATGTTTCAGACAATGTCTATGTGGGATGATTTTAAGGATGTTTTGCTTTGATGGTATATTTTGAATAACAGACACATTAAATGGTGCATAATGTTCATTTTGGATGGTTGATTTTTTTTTTTTTTACAAAGTGTCCACACCTTCGAGTGATTACTCTCTTATATTCAAAGACAAAACTTCGACTACTCTTTTGTGTTCAAAGACAAATCTCGATTTTTACTTGGTTCTATTCAATATATAAGAATGTGTTTGGATGTTAATTGTTGGGAAATTAGATGGTTTTAGAAGAATCTAGATGTTTGGATTCATGATTTGTATGATATCTTTTATAGGTTGTTAAAAAAATTTGGAACAATATTTCTTAGTGTTTATTTTTAAGGTTAATTACTCTAGTAGTCCCTAAAGTTTATACCTTGTAATAAATTAGTCATTATACTTTAATTTTTGTCACTACAATCACTTAATGTTAAAATTAATCTAAATCCGACAATTAGGTGACTTTGGAGATTATATTAATATATATTAAGTCAATTTTTACTAATAAAAATTAAGAGAGAAATTAATTTTTTACAAAATGAACATTTAGTGGTTGCAATAACAGTAATTAGAGTATAGCGATTAATTTGTTATAAAGTATAAAATTCATAAACTAATAGTATAATTTACTTTTCTTGAGGTTTATGTGATCTTTCTCCACAATATGTTTACATATTTTACAAACATGAGGTTAAGAGAACCAAATCTAAGGTTTTCTTTAAATGTTGGAAACTTCTAAGATTTTTGGAATATTTGTGTTTATAAACACCACAAATTCTGATAGGTGTTTGTGTCTATTTAACAATATTTAATAAAAATTGATATTATGACTATTTGTCAAGCTTTTTTACAAATGCTCAAAAATACATAATTAAGTAATTAAATAGTAATAAATTTCATCATTTGGAAATGTCGTTGAATAACTTATCCATGGATGTGAGCGTGTTGCCAATAAATCTAATAAACTCCATTTAAAGTGAAAATAAGTATAAAAATGGGATATAGGTACAAGATTAATATTTGAAATCCATATTATGCAAGGAGATATTGCTTTTGTTAATTCGAATTGAAGAGTGATACAAAATCGATCTATTTCTGACATTATATTCATAATTAGTGCATTTATCATAGTTAGTAGCTCCAGTTCCATATCAAGATTATGATCGATATCTTCACTAGTATTATTATTGTCACTATTATCATTGTTGATATCATCAATAAAAAAAAATTAAGCTTGTTATCTAAGAATTTGTTTAAAAATATCGTTATAAAAGAAACATAAGAGTTTGTCGCTAGGTATTTGACTAAAATAAGATTGTTTAGGTTGCATTCTCTTTAATTTTCAATTTTTAGTTTTGAATTCATTTTCAATTTTTTATTTTAATTGTCTATTTTTAAAAAATTGAAAACACGTTCTTTTTGTCATTTTGAAAAACTATTTCTGAAAACAGAAAATTAGAAAACACGTTCTTTTTGAAATTTTGAAAATAAATTTTTAATAATATTTTATACAAAAAAATTTGATTATTCAGTAAATTAGAAATATTTAATGTTAATATATTATTAAAAAAATATATAGATTTTAAAATTAATGAATTTTGTAACATTTTTCCCATTACAATAGTAAAATATGAATAAATACATAAATAAATGTGTTTTGAGTTTAGAATTTGTTTTGAATGAAAACACTCAAAACAATTTTTTGTTGTTTTGAGTTTTCTTTATAATTTTTTTTTATTTTCAAAAATACATTTTTAAAAATAGTAAAGAGAACGCGTTTTTATTATTTTAAAAAATTAAAAACTAAAAATGACTTGAAAATAACAAAGAGAACGCAATCTTAGTTTTTATAAAGTCTATCACTAAAATACCCTGGCATGAGATAAGGCTAAATAGAGTGAATAGGACCATATTATGGAAAATTTTTAGGCTGATGTGAATATGATTTTCAAAATTTGAGCAATAACATCACTAAGATAATTAAAAATTATAATAATTATTCACGAACGACGGAGAATTGCGCAAAATTGGTAATCCCAAATTATAATAATTATGTTAAGTGAAATATAAAATTAATAATTTATGAGCAATATAATTATATTATTGATATACACTGATGCGTCACATAAAGCACTTGAATTTGAAAACAAAAATAGAATTATATAAGCTTTTAATAAATAAAAAATTTACTAAGAGCTCAACCATACCCTGCAAAATTCAAATAAATAAAAAAATAATAATTATTGATTAGATAATATTTTTTTTTTGCTAAATAAAAAGAGAAAAAATCAAACGTAAAACGACATCAACAAGTCGTCAAGGGATTTAGAGCACTGATTTTACAATAACATCAATCGTGAAATCCTAGTAAAAGTGATCCACCAAGCCATCTCTCCATCCTAAATAAAACTTTAACTAGAGATCCTTTTAACAAAATTATAAGCCGTCATCCTTAATAATTAATAAATCGTGTAATCAAAATATTATCAAATCACAGAAAATGAAGTTAATACTTAATTTTTAGTATTTGATAATCATTACTATGATCCAAATATATTGATTAGTGAAATTATAAGTTTTATAAAAAATATAATTCAAAAGTTTATTTATTTTGACGTTAAAATTACTTTCAAGTGTAAACAATAATTTATATAAAAAGTTTTGGTTAGTCAATTTTTATTGTAATATTTTCTATCTTTTTGCCTTGTTTATATAACAAAATTATGTAAAAATGAGATCAAGATATTTTTTTTTATTTAAAATAAACTATTAAATTTAAATTAAATTAAAATAAAAATTTATTATTGACCGGAAGCTATCGCCGGCGATTGTTTCCAACCGGGCACCCAAGCAATCGTCGGCTAAAGGCGATTGGTCTGTCCACGGGTTGACTTGACCTCGCATGCAGCTTCTTGGAAGCCTTCAAGCTTCCTTTTCATCCATTTCGCTCTCTCCTCTCC